>NC_045763.1:89140915-89443945 GCF_008692025.1 Phocoena sinus
TTTATTATCACTTGAATATTGTATTCTATTTATTTGTAAACAATAAATAAGAATATGATAAAATTAATTATAATAGCTGATAAAATGAATTATAATAGCTAAAGACATAAATCAAATTACCCAGACATACGTACTAGAACTGTGAAAGGAACAGTAATTTTAAATGTTCTAATAGAAGAATTTTCATTAAAAAACAATAACTATTGAGTCCCAGCTAATCCAGCAATCAAAAAACCTGATAATTCTACAGAACTGTTGGTAGTACCTGCACCATTCAGGAAGGATTCTTTCTTCCTCTGCAACCAAGAAACCCAGTCTTAGGTTGCCAATAATACGATAAAATGGACCTCTTCCATTTTTTAAGTAGTTAAATTAGACATACCTATTGTAAATTTAATTACCTGAAGAATTTCTAAGCTCTTGGTAAGTGCACACTTATATTATCTTCCTAAATCAGAGTTGAATGGTGTGTCCGCAAAACGGAAACCTGATAAAACTAAAAGCTCCCTTCTGTTACGAGAATGATCAAACTTTGCAGCTTAAATTCATTTTTTAAACAACACCACCGAAGACTTAGAAAACAGGAGCATGCTGTTTATGGTCAAGAGCAGTGACATTACACACTATAAAACCTCCCATTTTTTAACTTGGATGTTAGCCAGCTCCTCCCGAATACCCTTATTCCTTCTCCCCTACCCATGTCAACACATATATCCCAGAGAAAAAGACAGGAAGTGACTAATGTTTCCAGACAACACTAATCATGCCACTGAACTAAAATAATGAAAACAGGAAGACCTTTTGCAGACAAAGTAACAATACAAATGTTGTACTATCAATCAAATCATCTTATAAACAGAATGCTCCAAATTCCTTGCCTTCTGTTATGACATCATTTTACATTCCCATTTTCCAATTCACCACATGGATTACAGAACTGATATTTTTAATGGGTTTTTAAAAATAAGTATATCATATTGACATATGCCTTCAGGGTACGTCCATATTCATAGAATATATAGCCACCTATGCATTTCAATTTCACAAGCACCAACTAGGTTGAGCTTCTCCCTCTAAACGCCTCCCCCCAAAAAAATACATATTGATACTTGAAAATCCACCATTTCAGTCCATTCCTTTATTTATGGTATAAGTGCCCTACTATATATAAATATTCCTAGTAGGCACAATAGTTAATAAGGGTAAGTCTCTTTTCTCTTAGTGTAAATGCTGTTATCAAAGCCTGACCTAAGAGCAATTTTTAACTTGAAAAAGAACATGAAGGAGGAAGAAAGATGGAAAAAGGTGGAGCCTGGAGACCCTAAAGATCAGATTTTTTAGCCAAAACTTTGAAAAGGATAAGACACAACAAGAAAATTTAGGCAAATTTATGTCCATTTATTTATGTATCAATAAATATAACAGGATCATGTTCAAAATATCTGGCTCAATGCCAAATGCATCTAATGAGTGGCCCCTGTAGGCTTTTACTGGGACTCCCCTACTATCCCCACCAGCCAGACAGTTGACTCCCTTTGGTAATCCTCACCAACCTACTTTTGTACTCCATTTAGCTCTGTTCTCCCCTCTTACAGATGGCAGTGGCATTTCAGGATGAAGAGGTAGGGAAACTCAGCTCCGGGGGATTCAAAAGTTATTGGTGGCAAAATTGCCAACCTGTGGCAACCATTAGAAGCCAAGGGACACCGAGAGTAAGGAGGCAAGCTCTCTTCCCTCAAGTTAATACCAGCCAAAACTGTGCATCTGAATTGCTATGAGGAGAGGAGATACAGAACAGAGAAGAACAGAAAGGAGAAGTCAAAAGGAGAGCTGATGACTCAGATCTTTTAGCTGCTACACCAAGGGGCCTTCCCATTGCCAAAAGCTGTGTCCCCACACATCTACTTGGAACTCACACCATCTACTCACCATAGGCCTAAAGAAAGGAAGAGCAGATTCTAACAATCTAGAATTCTTTTTTCCCCCTGAAGAAAACGGGACAGTGAGTTACTAGATTACCCCACTCCTGAGGATGCAAACATCCAGGATGTCCTTTAAGAACTTCACTGAAAATCCACAGCACACTGGCTATGCCTGATTTACTGAATCTAAGTTGAGGGGTAGCTGTAGGGAGGAGGATTTTGCCCCAGCTTTAAAAGAGACCTTCAAAAGTCCCTTAAGATGAATGTTTCCTCTGTTTTCATTTTTGGTATGGGCAAGATAGAGGTCCAAAAATCCCAAAGTAAAACCTATAAAGACTTGCCTTCTGCCTTCTGCCTTCTTGCTGTGAAAGCACAGTCCTGTCCTTCAGTTTCACCGTCCGACATCTCCCAGCAATCGACACCATCCTCCTGGCTACAGAGCAAAGGAAATTCTCTCAGCTGGTCCTGAATTCAAGGGAATATTCTTGATCCTGCCACTGGAAATAATCATTTCCCTTAAAATTCCAAGGGAAATAAAGCTCTTTGACTTCATTTAAATGAAAACATTTCATATAAGTAGAGTGAAAATAAAAATGACCATGGCCTTCTTACAATATTAGATCCCCAACCTTCTCGTATTTGTGAAAAAGAGCTTCTTAGAAATAGGGTCATTTCATTTGTTGATAGACAACTAATATACGGCTGTGAAATAAGAAAACATGATTTCCCTTTTTGATTTATTTTAATTAAACAAAATTTTGCAAACAGTTAAATAGCTGGTTCTTGGGCCATATTACACATGATTGTAATATTCAGTGCCTTGAAAGCATCTCTCAACTTTTGGAACGTGACTGAGACAGCTATACTCTGTTCTTAAATATTAATGGCATGATACCAGAACATCAGAGAAATGTTATGAATTTTAAATCTACATTTTTAAAATGGTTTCTACATCCAATATACCATTAGCAGTGAAATATTCTCAAAAAGATAAATTTGCCCTTTGAAAGCACATATAACATATCTTGACAAAGACATTTTATCATGACTTCAACTCCTAAATACTGGTTCGTATCGTTTCATTATTAAAAATTTTGTTCTTGCTATTCTATATCCAAGGATGAAGCCCTTTGGGATAACCAAGTTTGATGAGTTAAAAGATAACCCAACCATCATGAATTAGGGTTTATGTCAATGCTTTTTTCTCTTTAGTAGTACATAGCTCAGAAATATGCACAAAACAGTCATTGACCCATAGCTGTTTATCTATGGCTAATAGTGATACTGTGCACTAATCCTGTATTTACTCAATTTATGCTGTGTTTGCTTTTAATTTTTATAGAAATAGGTTCCTTCTAGCTCTGAACCTGCTTCTTCCCTAAGTTAACCATAGCTTATTATTTCTACTATCTTTTTATGCTACTAAAACAATGCTCACATTGTTGGATAAAATCATCTGAGGTATGTTTCAAACTTTCCTGCAATCTATGTGATGGTCATTTAGAGTGAAAAGTAAAGCTTTTTTTTCCATAACTCTCTCTCTATTTTTTCTTTATTTTGCAGCCTTAAGGATGAGAATGGCAAAGCTGGGGAAAAAGGTTATCTGAGAGGTGTACCATCTACGTAAACACCCTTTGAAGAAGAAACTAAGAAACATTTGCAAATTTCTCTTCTGGATATTTTGTTTCTTTTTCCTGAGATACAAAAAATTATAATTATACCCATATTAAGCCATGTGAATAAGCAATAGTCATTATTTGAAACAAATACCAAAAAAGCTGGGGAGAACAAACTCTTAACTTTTCCAGTTACTTGACATGATTCAGTGGGGGGGAAACCAACATATTTTTATTGTATTGATACCAAAGCATTTCTAATAAGAGCTTGTTAAATTTAAGAATAAAGTTATTTAAAATAGCTTGACTATATTTTATTAACTGACCTTGTAATTTTGCTGACACAAAGATTGAAAGATCATAGGAAGCCACTGCACCTCATCACAGAAATACTCATCTTCAACTCTGACAAGTAAACATGCCATCCCAAGTCAACAAGGCTCTAAGACAACTACATCCTCCTGCTAAGGACCAATTCAATTGAGACTTAAAACTCTTCGCATACATTTTAAAGGTGCATGCAATAATTATCCTCATATTTGGGGACTGGATTTGGATTATCTTGATAGCGTACATGACTTTACAGTTGATAACCAATATGTTCAGTTTTCTTGAAATATCATCTTTTCTTTCATTCAGTTCAATGTGAATTCCAGGGTACAATGACTGATTATGACCCAAGACTGTTGGATGGAGGACTTCCCAAATTCTCAACACAAATCTGATCTAATGTTTGACCAATTCTTATAAACAAGCTAGAATCCTAATATTAAAACATTATAAGAAAGTGTACAACATTTCATTCCTAAGTATTCTTGCCAGGATATTAAATCATGATTTGAAGGAGAATACTCCCATACCAATTATTTCCTGCCTTACCTTGTTATACTGCCCTCCATCCAACACCCTCAAAATCCACTCAAATACATCTTCTGCTGGATCGTGCCAGTGCTAATTATCCAGGTCCTGACAAGTCTTTCAGTGAATGGTCTGTTTTCTCTTGGGAAAACACTGAATTGCCCTGGTGAGACCACGATGAAATTATCTTAGCTACTAGTGTGGAGGCAATGAGAAGTAAAAGAAGCGGATCCTGATGAGGGCAAGCATTACCTGGAGAGCATCAGCCTCAGATGAGGTGTCTGCAAGGGGCAGTTGTTCTCTAGGAGGAAAGAGCTCCTCTGCTGGCCTGGAATGTTTCAGGAAATCTGGAAGGTCAAATTTCAGAAGCACTTTAATACAAACACCCCTATCCCAGGTCCAAGTGTCCCATTCCTTCCTTTTCATGCTTCTGACTTTAGCATAAGTGACTTGTCAAATTTGCACATTCTTTTGTAGCTCTGCCATCCTTGTGATTAAATCACTGGGTTTGGGTTTTGGTTTTTGTACACAAAAGTTTATTAGAACATTGCCTGGCACCTAGTAAGTGATCAATAAGCAAATGAATGAATAAATGGTTCAGAAGGGGAAAGATGTAGTCTGCAAGGGGAGGCTGTGTAACACCAGTTGGGTTCAAGCAACATAAGCCTGAATCTGTCTGGCAGATCATGAGGCATGGACCAGGGCTTGTATGCAGAAGTGGCCCAGCATGGCCAGAAGGTGTGGGAAGTGGGAACTGGTCTTTTGCCTGGGGGTAAAGCGGGCGCTGCTGCAGAACTGGCTACCAGGTGGGCAGAATGGGGTCTGAGTGCAAAGCTGGAGCCGGTCAGTCAGGGCTGCCGAGGTGAGTCTGGACCATCTACACACCAATCCACTGGCTCCTGTGCTCAGGGAAAAGGAAAGAAAGCTTAAAAACGGAAGTGAGGTGCCTTCTTGCTGCTATTACCATGCAGCATCCCTCCAGTACCCTCTACTGGCAAAGGCTAACATTGCTTCAACTGGCAAAGAAGAAATGTTTACATCACAAAGCAGGGCAGAGGGTGGATTTGGAGATGAAGCATTAAATGATGAAGATAAAGATGAAGAATTAAACTGGCACTGTCCACTCGTTTTTCTACCCAGCTTCCGTGTTTATCTTTCTACATACTGTTGACCATTCAAGCAACTAAAAAACAACTGTTTCCATCTAATAAGATGCAGCTATCCTTTAATAAAAAAGATCTCACCTTCTCACCCAAATGAGGAGACACACACTCCCGAGTTATGCTACCCACAGCTAACTATATTCAACCTTAAAGAACAGTTTTAGATTAAGAGAAAAATCCAAAACATAATACAAAGTTCCCATATACTCCACACCCAGTTTCCCCTATTATTAACATCTTACATTAGTATGGTACATTTATTATAATTAATGAACTAATAGTGATACATTATTATTAATTAAGGTCTTATAGTTTATTCAGATTTCCTTAGTTTTTACCTAATGTCCTTTTTTCAGTTCCAGGATCTCATACAGAAAACCACATTACTTTTAGTTGTCATGTCCTCTTAGGCTCCACTTGGCTGTGACTGCTTTTCAGACTTTCCTCGTTTTTGACAAGCTTGACAGTTTTGAAAATTACTGGCCAAGTATTGTGTAAGATGTCCCTCTATTGCAAATTGTCTGATGTTTCTTTCATGATTAGACTGAGGTCATAAGTTTGGGAAAGGAAGACAAAAGAGGTAAATTGCCATTTTCATCACATCATATCAAGGGTACGTACTTTCAACATGAAAGTGCATACTGTTAATGTTGACCTTGATAACCTGGCTGATATAGTTTAGTCAGATTACTTCACTGTAAAATTATTCTTTTTTGCTGTATGCTTTGGCAGGAACTCACTATGCACAGCCCATACTTAAGGAGTAGGGAGTTAGGCTCACTCTCCTTGAGGATAGAGTATCTACATCAATTATTTCAAATTCTTCTGCACAGGAGATTTGTCTATTCTCCCAAATTTGTTTATTTATTCAATCATTAATTTAAATCAGTGTAGACTCATGGGTGTTTACACTACACTTGAGTTATAATCCAACACAATTTGTTGCTCAAAGAGCTCCAGCTCTGGCCACTGCAAGCTCTTTCAGTTTGTTCCTATGCACCTTTGACATACACCCATAAATGTTTTGAACATGAGATGACTTTCCATTTCATCAGATCTTCTTTAGTTTCTTTCAATAATGCGTTGTATTTTTCATTGTACAAGTCTTACATCTCCTTAAATTTATTCCTCTTTTATTCTATTTGATGGTTGTGAATGGAATTGTTTTTCTTTTTACATCTTTATTGGAGTATAATTGCTTTACAATGGTATGTTAGTTTCTGCTTTATAACAAAGTGAATCAGTTATACATATACATATGTCCCCATATGTCTTCCATTTACATCTCCATCCCTCCCACCCTCCCGATCCCACCACTCCAGGCAGTCACAAAGCACCGAGCTGATCTCCCTGTGCTATGCGCCTGCTTCCCACTAGCTATCTACCTTACATTTGGTAGTGTATATATGTCCATGCCTCTCTCTCGCTTTGTCACAGCTTACCCTTCCCCCTCCCCATATCCTCAAGTACATTCTCTAGTAGGTCTGTGTCTTTATTCCTGTCTTACCCCTAGGTTCTTCATGACATTTTTTTTTCTTAAATTCCATATATACGTGTTAGCATACGGTATTTGTCTTTCTCTTTCTGACTTACTTCACTCTGTAGGACAGACTCTAGGTATATCCACCTCATTACAAATAGCTCAATTTCGTTTCCTTTTATGGCTGAGCAATATTCCATTGTATATATGTGCCACATCTTCTTTATCCATTCATCTGTCGATGGACACTTAGGTTGTTTCCAACTCTGGGCTATTGTAAACAGAGCTGCAATGAATATTTTGGTACAAGACTCTTTTTGAATTATGGTTTTCTCAGGGTATATGCCCAGTAGTGGGATTGCTGGGTAGTATGGTAGTTCTATTTTTAGTTTTTTAAGGAACCTCCATACTGTTCTCCACAGTGACTGTATCAATTTACATTCCCACCAACAGTGCAAGACAGTTCCCTTTTCTCCACACCCTCTCCAGTATTTATTGTTTCTAGATATTTTGATGATGGCCATTCTGACTGGTGTGAAATGATATCTTGTAGTAGTTTTGATTTGCATTTCTCTAATGATTAGTGATGTTGAGCATTCTTTCATGTGTTTGTTGGCAGTCTATATATCTTCTTTGGAGAAATGTCTATTTAGGTCTTCTGCCCATTTTTGGATTGGGTTGTTTGTTTTTTTCTTATTAAGCTGATTGAGCTGCTTATCAATTTTGGAGATTAATCCTTTGTCAGTTGCTTCATTTGCAAATGTTTTCTCCCATTCTGAGGGTTGTCTTTTGGTCTTGTTTATGGTCTCCTTTGCTGTGCAAAAGCTTTGAAGTTTCATTACGTCCCATTTGTTTATTTTTGTTTTTATTTCCATTTCTCTAGGAGGTGGGTTAAAAAAGGATCTTGCTGTGATTTATGTCACAGAGTGTTCTGCCTATGTTTTCGTCTAAGAGTTTGATAGTTTCTGGCCTTACATTTAGGTCTTTAATCCATTTTGAGCTTATTTTTGTTTCGTGTTAGGGAGTGTTTTAATCTCATACTTTTACATGTACCTGTCCAGTTTTCCCAGCACCACTTATTGAAGAGGCTGTCCTTTCTCCCCTGTACATTCTTGCCTCCTTTATCAAAGATAAGGTGACCATATGTGCGTGGGTTTATCTCTGGGCTTTCTATCCTGTTCCATTGATCTATATTTCTGTATTTGTGCCAGTACCATACTCTTGATTACTGTAGCTTTGTAGTATAGTCTGAAGTCAGGGAGCCTGATTCCTCCAGCTCCGTTTTTCGTTCTCAAGATTGGTTTGGCTATTCAGGGTCTTTTGTGTTTCCATACAAATTGTGAAATTTTTTGTTCTAGTTCTGTGAAAAATGCCAGTGGTAGTTTCATAGGGATTGCATTGAATCTGTAGATTGTTTTGGGTAGTAGAGTCATTTTCACAATGTTGATTCTTCCAATCCAAGAACATGGTATATCTCTCCCTCTGTTTATATCATCTTTAATTTCTTTCATCAGTGTCTTATAATTTTCTGCATACAGGTCTTTTGTCTCCTTAGGTAGGTTTATTCCTAGATATTTTATTCTTTCTGTTGCAATGGTAAATGGGAGTATTTTCTTGATTTCACTTTCAGATTATTCATCATTAGTATATAGGAATACCAGAGATTTCTGTGCATTAATTTTGTATCCTGCTGCTTTACCAAATTCATTGATTAGCTCTAGTAGCTTTCTGGTAGCATATTTAGGATTCTCTATGTATAGTACCATGTCACCTACAAATAGTGACAGCTTTACTTCTTCTTTTCCGATTTGGATTTCTTTTATTTCCTTTTCTTCTCTGACTGCTGTGGCTAAAACTCCAAAACTATGATGAATAAGAGTGGTGAGAGTGGGCAACCTTGTCTTGTTCCTTATCTTAGTGGAAATGCTTTCAGTTTTTCACCATTGAGGACGATTTTGGCTGTGGGTTTGTCATATATGGCCTTTATTATGTTGAGGAAAGTTCCCTCTATGCCTACTTTCTGCAGGGTTTTTATCATAAATGGGTGTTGAATTTTGTCGAAAGCTTTCTCTGCATCTATTGAGATGATCATATGGTTTTTCTCCTTCAATTTGTTAATATGGTGTATCACATTGATTGATTTGCGTATATTGAAGAATCCTTGCATTCCTGGAATAAACCCCACTTGGTCATGGCGTCTTATCTGTCTAATGTGCTGTGGCTTCTGTTTGCTAGTATTTTGTTGCGGATTTTTGCATCTATGTTCATCAGTGATTTTGGCCTGTAGTTTTCTTTCTTTGTGACATCCTTGTCTGGTTTTGGTATCAGGGTGATGGTGGCCTTGTAGAATGAGTTTGGGAGTGTTCCTCCCTCTGCTATATTTTGGAAGAGTTTGAAAAGGATAGGTGTTAGCTCTTCTCTAAATGTGTGATAGAATTCGCCTGTGAAGCCATCTGGTCCTGGGCTTTTGTTTTTTGGAATATTCTTAATCACAGTTTCAATTTCAGTGCTTGTGACTGGTCTGTACCTAGTTTCTATTTCTTCCTGATTCAGTCTTGGCAGGTTGTGCCTTTCTTAGAATTTGTCCATTTCTTCCAGGTTGTCCATTTTATTGGCATAGAGTTGCTTGTAGTAATCTCTCATGATCTTTTGTATTTCTGCAGTGTCAGTTGTTACTTCTTTTTATTTCTAATTCTATTGATTTGAGTCTTCTCCCTTTTTTTCTTGATGAGTCTGGCTAATGGTTTATCAATTTTTTTTATCTTCTCAAAGAACCAGCTTTTAGTTTTATTGATCTTTGCTATTGTTTCCTTCATTTCTTTTTCATTTATTTCTGAACTGATTTTTATGATTTCTTTCCTTCTGCTAACCATGGGGTTTTTTTTGTTCTTCTTTCTCTAATTGCTTTAGGTGCAAGGTTAGGTTGTTTATTCGAGATGTTTCCTGTTTCTTAAGGCAGGATTGTATTCCTATAAACTTCCCTCTTAGAACTGCTTTTGCTGCATTCCATAGATTTTGGGTCGTCGTGTCTCCATTTTCATTTGTTTCTAGGTATTTTTTTATTTCCTCTTTGATTTCTTCAGTGATCACTTCGTTATTAAGTAGTGTATTGTTTAGCCTCCATGTGTTTGTATTTTTTACAGGTCTTTTCCTGTAATTGATATCTAGTCTCATGGCATTGTGGTCGGAAAAGATACTTGGTACAATTTCAATTTTCTTAAATTTACCAAGGCTTGATTTGTGACCCAAGATATGATCTATCCTGGAGAATGTTCCATGAGCACTTGAGAAAAATGTGTATTCTGTTGTTTTTGGATGGAGTGTCCTATAAATATCAATTAAGTCCATCTTGTTTAATGTATCATTTAAAGCTTGTGTTTCCTTATTTATTTTCATTTTGGATGATCTGTCCGTGGGTGAAAGTGGGGTGTTAAAGTCCCCTACTATGAATGTGTTACTGTCGATTTCCCCTTTTATGGTTGTTAGTATTTGCCTTATGTATTGAGGTGCTCCTATGTTGGGTGCATAAATATTTACAATTGTTATATCTTCTTCTTGGATCGATCCCTTGATCATTATGTAGTGTCCTTCTTTGTCTCTTCTAATAGTCCTTATTTTAAAGTCTATTTTGTTTGTTATGAGAATTGCTACTCCAGCTTTCTTTTGGTTTCCATTTGCATGGAATATCTTTTTCCATCCCCTTACTTTCAGTCTGTATGGGGCTCTAGGTCTGAAGTGGGTCTCTTGTAGACAGCAAATATATGGGCCTTGTTTTTGTATCCATTCAGCCAATCTGTGTCTTTTGGTGGGAGCATTTAGTCCATTTACATTTAAGGTAATTATTGATATGTATGTTCCTATTCCCATTTTCTTGTTTCTGGTTCATTATTGTAGGTCTTTTCCTTCTTTTGTGTTTCCTGCCTAGAGAAGTTCCTTTAGCAGTTGTTGTAGAGCTGGTTTGGTGGTGCTGAACTCTCTCAGCTTTTGCTTTTCTGTAAAGGTTTTAATTTCTCCATCAAGTTTGAATGAGATCCTTGCTGGGTACAGCAATCTTGGTTGTAGGTTTTTCTCCTTCATCACTTTAGATATGTCATGCCAGTCCCTTCTGGCTTGCAGAGTTTCTGCTGAAAAGTCAGCTATTAACCTTATGGGGATTCCCTTGTGTGTTATTTGTTGTTTTTCCCTTGCTGCTTTTAATATATTTTCTTTGTATTTAATTTTTGACAGTTTGATTAATACGTGTCTTGGCGTGTTTCTCCTTGGATTTATCCTGTATGGGACTCTCTGTGCTTCCTGGACTTGATTAACTATTTCCTTTCCCATATTAGAGAAGTTTTCAACTGTAATCTCTTCAAATATTTTCTCAGTCCCTTTCATTTTCTCTTCTTCTTCTGGAATCCCTATAATCCGAATGTTGGTGCATTTAATGTTGTCCCAGAGGTCTCTGAGACTGTCCTCAGTTCTTTTCATTCTTTTTTCTTTATTCTGCTCTGCAGTAGTTATTTCCACTATTTTATCTTCCAGCTCACTTATCCGTTCTTCTGCCTCAGTTATTCTGCTATTGATCCCATCTAGAGTATTTTTCATTTCATTTATTGTGTTATTCATCATTGTTTGTTTCAGCTTTAGTTCTTCTAGGTCCTTGTTAAATGTTTCTTGCATTTTGTCTATTTCCAAGATTTTGGATCATCTTTACTATCATTATTCTGCATTCTTTTTCAGGTAGACTGCCTATTTCCTCTTCATTTGTTAGGTCTGGTGGGTTTTTATCTTGCTCCTTCATCTGCTGTGTGTTTTTCTGTCTTCTCATTTTGCTTATCTTACTGCATTTGGGATCTCCTTTTTGCAGGCTGCAGGTTCGTAGTTCCTGGTTTTTTTGGTGTCAGTCCCCAGTGGCTAAAGTTGGTTCAGTAGGTTGTGTAGGCTTCCTGGTGGAGGGGACTAGTGCCTGTGTTCTGGTGGATGAGGTTGGATCTTGTCTTTCTGGTGGGCAGGTCCACATCTGGTGGTGTGTTTTGGGGTGTCTGTGGACTTATTATGATTTGGGGCAGCCTCTCTGCTAATGGGTGGGGTTGTGTTCCTGTCCTGCTAGTTGTTTGGCATAGGATGTCCAGCACTGTACCTTGCTGGTCGTTGAGTGAAGCTGGGTGCTGGTGTTGAGATGGAGATCTCTGGTAGATTTTCACCATTTGATATTATGTGGAGCTGGGAGGTCTCCTGTGGACCAGTGTCCTGAAGTTGGCTCTCCCACCTCAGAGGCACAGCACTAACTCCTGGCTGCAGCACCAAGAGCCTTTCATCCACATGGCTCAGAAGAAAAGGGAGAAAAAGTAGAAAGAAATAATTAGTAGAAGTAGAAAGAGAGAAAGAAAGAAAGAAGGGAGGGAGGGAGGAAGGAAGGAAGGGAGGAGGGAAGGAAAGAAAAAAGAAGATAAAGTAAAATAAAATAAGATAAAATATAATAAAGTTATTAAAATAAAGAAATAATTATTAAGAGAAAAAAAAAAAAGGACAGATAGAACCTTAGGACAAATGGTGGAAGCAAAGCTATACATACACACTCACAAAAAGAGGAAAAGGGGAAAAAATCATAAATCTTGCTCTCGAAGTCCACCTCCTCAGTTTGGGATGATTCGTTGTCTATTCATGTATTCCACAGATGCAGGGTACATCAAGTTGATTGTGGAGCTTTAATTCGCTGCTTCTGAGGCTGCTGGGAGAAATTTCCCTTTCTCTTTGTTCTCACAGCTCCCAGGGGCTCAGCTTTGGATTTGGCCCCACCTCTGCATGTAGGTCACCATAGGGCATCTGTTCTTCGCTCAGACAGGATGGGGCTAAAGGAGCAGCTGATTCGGGGGCTCTGGCTCACTCAGGCCAGAGGGAGGGAGGGGCATGGAGTGCCAGGCGAGCCTGCAGCGGCAGAGGCCGGTATGACGTTGTACCAGCCTGTGGCGTGCCGTGCGTTCTCCCGGGGAAGTTGTCCCTGGATCCTGGGACCCTGGCAGGGGCGGGCTGCACAGGCTCCCCGGAAGGGGGGTGTGGAGAGTGACCTGTGCTCACACACAGGCTTCTTGGTGGTGGCAGCAGAAGCCTTAGCATCTCATGCCTGCCTCTGGGGTCCGCGCTTTTAGCTGCAGCTTGCGCCCGTCTCTGGAGCTCCTTTAAGCAGCGCTCTTAATCCCCTCTCCTCGCGCACCAGGAAACAAAGAGGGATGAAAAAGTCTCTTGCCTCTTCAGCAGGTCCAGACTTTTCCCCAGACTCCCTCCCGGCCAGCCGTGGCACACTAACCCCCTGCAGGCTGTGTTCACCCCGCCAACCCCAGTCCTCTCTCTGCGCTCCGACCGAAGCACAAGCCTCAGCTCCCAGCCCCGCCCGCCCTGGCGGGGGAGCAGACAAGCCTCTCGGGCTGGTGAGTGCCGGTCGGCACCGATCCTCTGTGCGGGAATCTCTCCGCTTTGCCCCCCGCACCCCTGTTGCTGTCCTCTTCTCCGCGGCTCCGAAGCTTTCCACCTCCACCACCCACAGTCTCTGCCCGTGAAGGGGCTTCCTAGTGTGTGGAAACCTTTCCCCCTTCACAGCTCCCTCCCACTGGTGCAGGTCTCGTCCCTATCCTTTTGTCTCTGTTTTTTCTTTTGCCCTACCCAGGTATGTGGGGTGTTTCTTGCCTTTTGGGAGGTCTGAGGTCTTTTGCCAGCATTCAGTAGGTGTTCTGTAGGAGCTGTTCCACGTGTAGATGTATTTCTGATGTATCTGTGGGGAGGAAGGTGATCTCCGCGTCTTACTCTTCCACCATCTTCCTGGAAGTCTCCAGAATTAGGTATCCTTTGATCAGCAGCAGCATCTTTTGAAATTGAAGTTGGATAGATTATATGGTGACCTGCCTCTTCTCTCCTTCAGAGTTTGACTGGGATATATGAGCCTTGGGAAAGGTGATATCCAAGATCCATAACGGCTCTTCAGTTCCACAATTCTACAAGCTCCTAGAAGATTGGAAGTGTGGGCAGAACCTCATCATAAAGAGGAAATCTTTTCAGATGAAAGCCTTTCAAGCCGGGGTCCCACAAGGGTCCTCCTGCCGGGTGTTGCTGGCCCCAAGGGAAAGCTTCGTTCTTTGATGAATGAACACGGAGACCGAAATATTTTCTGTCAGTCCCCTTAAAGGAAAAGTTAGCTAGCCCCTGCTTTGGAGAATGGGCCAGAGTTTCTTGGTTCTTTTTATGTCAGGTAATTTTGGATTGTCATTGGTACATCATAAAATAAAATATTGGATTATTTTTCACCAATGAATATGGCTTCTTTTGTTTTAGCAGGCAAATAACTGGGTTGGACTGCAAACTCTGTTTCTTGTGTTCCAGCTCCAATCTCAAGTTAAATTTTTTTGTTTGGTCTAGCTGCTTTGCACCTGCGTTATGCATGTGAACATATTCAGGGATCAATCAGAGCTATGAGAAAGCAGGATTTGGGATGCCCTCTCTAGTGTTTTCCTTTCCAAGAAAGGAACTCCCCTCCCTTCACCCCACTCTCTTGATAGCTGCAGTTGACCAGCCATCAGTCCTCTGGATTTCTAGGCCAGAAACACTGCTGTTCCCCTGCCACCCAACACCACATACACAGTTGACTTCAACTGTCCTGAAACTAAAAACAGTGAAAACAGGGAACTCCAAACAATTTTCCTCCTCTGAGTGTGGACACCTCATCCAAATCTTCCTGCTTCTCATCACTCTCTGGGGCTTTCAGACAGCTGCTTTTTGAAGCTTACTCTAGTTTTCTGAAGAAGAGTCTATTTGGCAGGATCTTAGCTATTACTGGCAGTGGAAATCACATATTTAGAATGTATGGGTTCAGGAAATTCTTATCCACAGAGCTTGATTACCATGTCTGAGTACCTGATTGGGAACCAAAAATTTGTTTATGTTCTTACAAGAAACCCAGAGTACAATACAATTTCTTTTATGTGTTTATAAGATATATGAAGAAGATATACTTCTAAAGATATCACAGGGAGATCAGCTTGGTGCTTTGCAACGACCTAGAGGGACAAGATAAGGAGGGTGGGAGGGAGGGGATATGGGGATATATGTATGCATATGGCTGATTCACTTTGGTGTACAAAAGAAACTAACACAGTACTGTGAAGCAATTATAGTCCAATAAAGATCTATTTAAAAAAATAAAATAAAAATTGGGGGAAAAATCACTACTTAAGGTTTTTGGTAAAAAATAAAATTAATAAATTTTAAAAATTAATAAAATCCATGAAAAACCACTGGAAAAGAATAAAGAAAGAAAAAAATAAAGATATGTTCTAGGGACTGTCTCTCCTCTAAACCAGAGTTATATGATCAGGCATTATATAAAATGACATTAACTTATTTGATAACGAAATAAGAAATTAAGCTGATATGAATTTTAGGGCAAGCAAACCTGCCAGATCTTTCCACCCAAAGATATAATCCAAGAGTAGTAATCAGATAAATACTTGTTTTACTGAGGTGAAATTCACATAACATAAAATAATCCTTTTAAAATGGCATTTCTTATATTCACAATGTTGTACAACCACCACCTCTATCTATCAACAAAATATTGTCAGCACCGCAAAATAAAATCTTATGCCCATCATGCAATTACTCCCCATTCCCTCCTCCACTCCCTCCCCTCAAGGCCCTGGCAACCACCACTCTGCTGTTGCTATGCATTTACCTATTCTGGATATTTCATATAATCATAATATGTGACATTTTGTGTCTGATTCACTTAGCATAATAGTTTTTTTGTTTGTTTATTTGCTGTTCCTCTTCTTATTCCAGCCCTTTGATGTCTCTGGTAGCCATGGAGAAGCATAATGTTCTGAAGGTGCATCTATGTGACAGCATGCATCAGTACTTCATATCTTTTTATGGCTGAATAATATTTCATTGTATATATGTACCACAATTTGCTTATTCATTTATCTGTTGATGGACATGTGGGCTGTTTCCATCATTTGGGTATTGTGAATAGTGTTCCTATAAACATCAAATTTTTAATTTTTTTTTATTGTGGTACAATATACATAACACAAAATTTTCCACTGTAACTACTTTCAAGGATACAATTCAGTGCATTAAGTACATACACAGTGTTATGTAAGCATCACCACTATCAATCTCCAGAACAATTTCATCATCCCAAACAGAAATTCTGTACCCATTAAATAAAAGCTCCCCATTCCTCCCTCTCCCCCAGTCCTGGGTAATCACCCTTCTACTTTCTATGAATTTGACTAGTCTAGGTACTCCAAGTAAATAAATCATATAATAGAGGTTCTTTCTTGTCTGGCTATTTCACTTAGCATAGTGTTTTCAAGGTGAACATCAAATTTTTTATCAAATAAAAACTACACATTCCATAGGTTAAAAACTACTAAAGTTTAACACTGCAATCAAAAGCAATGACATCATCAACAACATGTACAAAGCACCTTTTGCTGGTACCACTTCCTTCCTTCCTCATAACTGCCCTGTGAGATGGGCTTTACAGATGAAGGAATGAGGCTCAGAGAAAATGAGCAATTTGCCCAACGACATGAGTCTTATAAATCAGACAAGCATGCTTAGGTCTTCTAGTTCCGCTCCCAGACTCCCAGTCTTTTTTATGTACAGGGTTATCTGCCTCCTAGCATACCATTTATAAGGATGGTCAGGAGACACCTATGTAGAAGGAACAGTCAGGGAAGCCTCCAAAAACAAGAAGGATTTTTGAGCCAGAACTTAATAAACTAGTTTTTGCTAGAAAGAAGGGAACAGAAAGGGCATTCCAGGCAGGTGACCATCAGTGACCTGGGTGCAGAGATGAGCCTGGTGGGTATTGGGCAAGAAGGAAAGAAGCAGTGCGTGCACAGTGACAGTGTGTAACCTAATCTGATTTGAAAAGAGCTTAGAAGAATCCTTTCTTTCATTCCCATCTACAATGGATTATCTTAAACAAGGACCTTTGTCCTTTTTTTTTTCCTTGCTTCACCAGCATATACAGACAAATAGAATTTCAGCCAAAAGCTACAGGTCCCCCCTAGGGCTTCCTGGTTGGCATCTGCTGCATCTATCTCTTCCCACCACAACCTGGACTGGGGCAAGATGTGGAGGGATGAATATCACTTAACACACATTAGAGCCAAAATCCTGATAACCAAGTAGACACTAAAGTGTTATTCGATAACTTATGCCATAGGCTACCCACGTCCTTAAGACTGATTTCCAAAGATAAGAAAATAATAAAAACAAAAATAGCCTCAGTTATGAATGCTACCCCAACCACACTTTCTAGAATTTGTTTCACTTTTTTTTCAAAAATAAATAGTTATTTTTATTTTATAGAAGAACCCATCTTTAAGAAGAAAACTCATGATTTTGCTATTTGGGGCAACATTGCTGAAGATATAAAGGCATTTCGTTTAACAATTACTCCTATCAAAAGATATCTTTAGGGCTTCCCTGGTGGCACAGTGGTTGAGAGTCTGCCTGCCGATGCAGGGGACACGGGTTCGTGCCCCGGTCCAGGAAGATCCCACATGCCGCGGAGCGGCTGGGCCTGTGAGCCACGGCCGCTGAGCCTGCGCGTCCGGAGCCTGTGCTCCGCAACGGGAGAGGCCATAACAGTGAGAGGCCCGCGTACCGCAAAAAAAAAAAAAAAAGATATCTTTAAAAAAACAGATTGTTGGGGCTTCCCTGGTGGCGCAGTGGTTGAGAGTCCGCCTGCCAATGCAGGGGACACGGGTTCGTGTCCCGGTCCGGGAAGATCCCACATGCCGCGGAGCGGCTGGGCCCGTGAGCCATGGCCGCTGAGCCTGCGCGTCCGGGGCCTGTGCTCCGCAGCGGGAGAGGCCACAACAGTGAGAGGCCCGCATACCGAAAAAAAAAAAAAAAAAAAAAAAAAAACATTGTTTATTACAAAATCAAGAAGGAAAACTGAGAGGAGCAACGAATAGGCATTTTCAATTTGTAGATGTCAACCATTCATAAGCAGAAGAATCATAATTTGATATTAATGAAAAGGTTTGTTGGTCTACTAAGGTTAGATGACAAAGACTTCTTTGGACAACTCTGTATATCAATTGATGATATATCAAAATAGTGCCAACAGATGAATCAATGAAAAAGAAAAGTTAAAATAGGTTAGCCTCAGCACTGGAAATCCAGCAAGCTCACGAATTTGAAAACAAAACCCACCAAGGTTCATCTTCTCCTTAAACAAATTTTTCCTTGTCAAATGTATAATATAATTTATTAAGAGAATTTTATTAACCTTTAGGCCCCTAATAATTGAAAGTTAGAGGAAAATATTTTAGTATACATTTAACTTTCTATACTAAACAAAACGTTTTTAAATAAAGACGTTCAAAAGGAAAGTTTAGACTGTAAATAGCCTGGCACTTATAGAACATAAACACAGAAAGTTCACATCTCAAACCCTAAGCTACTTATGATAAACACCTGTATAAAGAACAAAAACATATCATTTTACCCAGTGAAAGATGTAAGATACATCGCTGAGGCTATTATTTATGCCATATAGAATTTAGGTCCTTGGACCAATCAGAAAGAACACATAAAAAAGTAAAATATGCCTCCCTAAACTTTTTATTTTAAGAATGTAGAGTTTTGCTTGTTTCCTCTGCCTAAGATAGTTATGTTCATTTGTTACAAGGTCATGGGAATGTAAAGGGAAGTATCAAACAACGGTTATAAACAATCATGGTTAGAAAACAAATAGAATTGAAACCACAAAATAAAAACATTGGTCCCTAATTTCAGCTTGTAACCTATATCTGTTAGGAAAAGAGAAAAAGACAGAAATTTTTCAAATAAATATTAAGAGTTGGTGAATTTTAAGAGAAATGCCATCCCAAGATACTATCTAAGTACTAAAAATGAATCAGCACAAGTGAACAGTAACAAAGCAGTAGTATTATGGCGCCACCCACTGGCTAGAAGTCCTCATAGCAAACATAAGACCCAGTCATAAAATAGAAATTATTGGAACCGGAAGGGAAATAACATTGATAATTCTAATTCATTATAGCATCAGGATCTTCTAACAAAACAGTACCACCCATATTATTTTATTACCACAAGGACAAAGAATAACTCTTAAATATATTCACAAGAGTGAATTTTATTAATTTTGAAATGCAAGTCTACAATCTCCAAAGGCTAAGACAACCTCAGAGTCAAAACAATTAGCATATAGAATGCCATTTTAGCTCTGTAGCTGAATATATAAAGACACTCTTAATCAGAAGATGCACACTTGCATTTCACTGCTAAGAAAGAAATTATAATATTAGTAATATATTTAAATGTTAATGAAATGGTGTTAGCCCTACTTTCACCTTTACCAGGGAAGTAACAAAATACATGAAACAAAGGATACGTCCAAAACACTGGACCGAAAAACGTGTTTCCAAAAAATTTTTAAGAAAGGGGGCAAGGGGACAAAAATCCTAAAAAAAGACCATTCAGATAAACTAGTAAAAATAAATGTTTTCTTTAAAGTACCACAGTACCTTTATAGTCCAAAATATATTTACATTAATACTATCTGCATTTTATCCTATGACATCTTTTATGTTTTTCCAAACAGTTATTTTCTTCCATGCTAACATTCTTAAAACTTCAGCATAAAAAATATTTGAGTCATTTCTCCTCAAGTACAATCTTCCCTTTAAGACTCAGAATAATACGTAAAAGCTTGACATCAGTTTGTAGCCCATAGGACCCTAGTGAATGTTGATCTCTAAAGGCCAGACTTCTGAATTTCTCTACAGACATGGCCTGGTCTTCCTAATTAGAAGTCATGAATACGCTCCAGTCGATACAGGCATCAAGTTTTTTGGCTTGATGATAATTATCACCTGGTCTGCAAAAGCCAAGGTCTTCGCTCACTCATAGATGGTTGATTGCAGATAAGAACATAGTGAGAAGAGTCAAATTCCCACAGACGTAAATTGCTAACACTGCCTTTTTAAAAGCATAACCCTGAAAGAAAAAAATTGAGATATGAAAAAAAAGAATAACTATCATTAAGGTTTGTGTCAATAAAGAAGAAAAAAAGACTTACTTCTGCTTCAGCTGTAGTAAGTGACTGGAGGATCTGAATTCTATCATCATCCAATATTTCATCTGTCAAGAATAAGAACATAAGTTTGTAAGGCCAGTGGGTATGCAGATAAACTAATTCTCAAAAAAAAAAAAAAAAAAACCTGATTTGTAGCGTTTGCTGATTTCCAGGATGTTCATTCTCCCATTTCAAGTGACCAAATGTTGCAAACTTCTTGAATACTTAAGGCTCTCACAAATTAAGTCAAGCTGGCTACAGCATACATTTGTTAAAAGACTTTCTCCTAGTCAATAAACACCATACCAAGCTCCTAACAATCCAAGTTTTAAGTACATATGTATTTTAAATAGCAAGCCATAATCTAGCGATCAAAAGTCCTTTAAGACTCAAAACCCATACAATATTGTAAATCAACTATACTTCAATTAAAAACATCAAAAAAAGACTCAAACCCTATGTATGTGACCCTATCAAGAACCAAAAAATGGTAGGACAGATATTTAGTACTCAGTTCCTAAAAGCTGCCCAGGCTCCTAGATTCACAGCACACACACTAGACAACAAACAGGTTTTGTTTTTAGAAGGCCACCTTTACTTACTTGAGGGGCTGAGAACTAGATAGGACACAAAAGACAGACTAGAAATCAAGCTAAAATATCACTGATTCTCTACTAATCTCTTCTAATGGCTACAGGTATCTTACCCTGCCTAGAGGTGAGACCAAAACAGACCTTGCCACTAGAGAGCACCGGCAAAATAAATCCTTCCTATCTAGCGCGCTGGTTAGCTAGCTACATATGATGTATAGGGCAACCTAAGTGACAGCACACAGGAAGTTTGTCAAATAGGTAAAATTTGTCTGCAGCTTTGCCCTGTGTTGACCATGGGCATCTCTTCTTCCTCCATCTCAGGGGTCTCTCAGCTCCAGGCATTCAGGGCTCTCAGTGTATTCTAGCCCCAAGTCAGACCAGCATGAAAAGTAAAAAGTACCTACAAAGAAGGCCTCTTCCCTAAAACCTCTTTCCCTTGCATTTTACTCACTGATTCTAATACTAATGAATATAAAAAACAAACGCCGAAATTTTCCACTATTTTTACCACAGACTGAGTAATCAAAAGAGAAACTTTTAGTAAGCTACCATGTAAGGGTCAACCATTAGTGTCAAGAAACTAATTACACTCCAACAGTTTGTATAAAAGTGATTCTACATAACACTGCTCTTTCAACAGGTTACCTTTTCTAGAGAGTCGGTAAGTGTGCACCTCCAGAACAATCTCTGTCCCAACATGCCAGGCTACAAATCCAATCATTGCATAGGTTTTCCATGGCCCAGGAAGATTCAATCCTGGTAAATCCATTCCCAGGAACATTGTTGCCACTACATTCATAAGGAATAAATACATATACTCAAAATGCAATTCAAGAGGTAATTGTGTATGCATGTATGCATCTGTGCTAATTATATCAAGTAAAATATACTAGAAGAGTTTATGATATCAATTAGATTAATATTTAAGACCAAATAGTTAATTTAGTCTTTTTTTTATTTTAACACCAGAAAGGCTAAGATGGGAAATTATAATTACAATCTACCAATTGTTAAAAAAGAGGTACCCAAATTTTTCAAAATGTTTTAAGTCTGCAATGTAGGAAGGGAGAAATGTAGGGGAACCATTTCTGATTATACCTCCCCTTCCACGAATTTCTATAGACTGTAGAAATGTGAGGGTAGGAGGTGTCAGCTTAGGTATTTATTACATAAAGCATCAAAGTACACTGGATAATCATACTTGACTTTTGAAAAACACCTTTCCCTGGAAGGTACCATCCCCAATGGAGAAAACCTGGAGACAGAGGGCTGGGACCCTGTAGCCCACTTCAGCCCAACCCACGACTGACCCTCAAGTTGAGCTGCTTAAATGTTTGGTCATCAGCATAGCTTATTCTGTTGGCAAAGGCAAATGCTAAAAAAATGTCTCAAAAGGAGAGTTTTAAAGTCATTTTAAAAACCTTGAAACTGAAGTAATGGCTTAAATAGTTACCTCTAGAAATTACTTTCTGGATTTCAACGTTTGACTGATTTCTCCTCAACAGCAAATTACTCCAATTACTAATGCATCTAAAAATCATTTAAGCCAAATTACAACTTGCAATATAAACAACCTGCAATTATATATGAATAAGTAGCATCACAATTACTTACCTGCTATTATTCTAGCAGCTGTTCCCATACTCCAGTGAGTCCACTTAAACATTTGCCTTCTACCAAATAAAGAACCAGTCAGTATTCTTGAAAGTGATGGAACTACAATTAATTCCCAAGAGAATAAAAAGCATGTAATTTCCCTATTGCCTAGGAATTAGATATCTGAAATACATTTTAAAACCTTTTAAAGTAAGTATAATTTATCACTGAATTTTATAAGATGCAAAAAAGGAATTGGTTTCCCAACTAATGACATCTACATTAAAAGCATTTATAAATAAAGACTTAAGTACCTTGGGTCATGTAAAGGTGGTCTGAAGGCTGCCAAAAGAAGCTGAAGAACTGCTAAAATCATCACTATACAACCAAGGTAGGGGTGATAACCTGCATGCTGAACAAAGTTATATCATTTTAATGGTCTCAATCTTTCCCATCGATTAAACCCTCAGGTTAAAAATAATACACACAGATGTATTCTTAGCGTTTTTCTGTAGCTTTAAACATTTAATGATAGTTATAATAACAGGCACCATTCACTGAGTGTCTATACCAGGCACATACTTTATACACATTATCACTAATGTTCACTATGATGCTTGACAGTTAGTTATCAATATCCCACTTCTACAAATGGGGGAACTGAGGCTCAGAGATATCAAGTAATGCATCCAAGGCCACACAGTGTGTAAATGGTTGTGGTGGAATCCATGCACAGAATGCTGCCTCTTCCTACCAGGATGTTAGATGACCACCAACACCAGCACAGCCATCTGAAGCCCATCTAGGACTAGTTAGTATCTGCATGTCAGGAACAATCAACCCAGTGTATTTTAATTACTTGTTCAGACCTCTATGTTTCCTGGAGCTGAAGGTTCTACTTGATTCCTTGTAACCCATATGCTTAACAGAGCCTTAGTCACTCAATAAATGTTTGCTGATCAAGAGAGCAACCTGCACAACCACTGTGTTAAAATCTCATCTTCTCTGTTCAGAACGAAGGTCTAAGCCAAGAAAAATCATCAACACAATACCTCAACAGTTTCGGCTACACTCCTCCCTCAGCGATGTGTGCGTGCTGAAAACAGCAGACAGTTGGATTAGACCACTTTGCACAATTATTTCATTTAAAAACTTAAGAGAAGAATTAAGAAGATGCTCTAATACGTTACACGTTTAAATAGAGGGACATCACAGTCTGTTGTCACTGACTCCCATGCTTGGGAAGGCTCTAAAACCTGTGATCTAGAACAAGGACATAGTGGTTTCCAAGCCAAGATAGGAAGATTTTGCAAATTAGGAACTAAAAGTTGACAGAAGAGTACTATAAAACTTTCAAGTCATGGACTCAGTTATACACAGATAAGTTATAACCTGGACCCTGGAGATGGAAAGTGCCTCTCTCTAATAAAAAACAGTAACAGCAGCAACAAAATTCTTATATATTTAGAATGTGCTGGGATTATCCTAAGTGCTTTCAGTTAATTAACTCTAAACCCTCAGAAAGCCTATAAGATAGATACTCTACTATCCCCACCTGAGTAAACTGAGGGACAGAGAAGTTAAGCAACTTGCCCAGGGTGTCCCAAGTAATAAATGATGACATGAGGATTTGAATCCAAGCAGTCTGGCTGTACAACTGTGCTCTTAACCTTTTTACTACCATAGTCATAAACTGCAAAGACTACAAGCTACAAAGTTTACAAAATAAGTATTAAGCTTGTCCAAGTACCTGGATAAAATAAAGTTTCAATATCTTGAGTCATCTCAGAAAATCTTCATAATTTCCTTTAAAAAAAATTAGGTTGACCATGGAGTTTCCTTAGAAAACTGAAAATAGAGCTACCATACCATCCAGCAATCTCACTCCTGGGCATATATCCAGAGAACACCATAATTCAAAAAGATACATACACCTCAGTGTTCATAGCAGCACTATTTACAATAGCCAGGACATGGAATCTAATCTAAATGTCCATCAACAGAGGAATGGATAAAGAAGATGTGGTACATATATACAACGGAATATTACTCGGCCATAAAAAAGAATGAAATAACACCATTTGCAGCAACATGGATGGACCTAGAGATTGTCATACTGAGTGAAATAAGTCAGAGAAAGACAAATATCATATGATATTGCTTATATGCGGAATCTAAAAAAAGGGTACAGATGAACTTATCTACAAAACAGAAATAGAGTTACAGATGTAGAAGATAAACTTACAGTTACCAGGGGGTGGGGGAAGAGGGGTAAACTGGAAGATTGGGATTGACATATACACACTACTATATATAAAATAAATAACTAATAAGGATCTACTGTAGAGGACAGGGAACTCTACTCAGTACTCTGTAATGGCCTATATGGGAAAAGAATCTAAAAAAGAGTTGATATATGTATATGTGTAACAGATTCAATTTGCTGTACACCTGAAACTAACACAACATTATAAACCAATTATACCCCAATAAAATTTTTTTTAAAAAAATAGGTTGATCAATCTATAAACTACCTAAAAAGCAGAAAAGAGGTTTCCTAATAATATTGTGACCCAAGAGTCATCAATCTTAGCCCTTGTAGCAACAGCCCAAACTGAAATATTAAATTTTAATATCAAATTCTGACTGGCTCTTAAACTAGAAGAGTATAATGGAAGCACAGGCTCTGACCTTAGGTACATCTCCAATTCTCAATAAGCCTCATTCATTCATTCCATAAATATCTACTGAATATCTCATGTACCAGAATCTGTTCTGGGTGTTAGAGATACAGTAGCAAACATACCAGTAAATATCCTGTCTTCTCATGGAGTTCACATACTAGTGTGAGAAGACGGACAAAGAAAACATATAATATTTAAGTAAATTATCTAAAACGACATAAGGTAAAGATTGCTTCAGGAAAAAAAATGAAGCAGAGCAGGGCTCTTTGAGAAGCTATTATTTGCTCAAAGACTTGAAGAAGGTGAGGGAGTAGAGGAGGCATGACCAAGGCAGAAGGAAGAATCTTTGCAAAGACTATAAAGCAGAATAAATAAATTAATTAATTTTTTTAAAAAAGACTATAAAGGATCAACTGGGCAGGTTTTTGAAAAATGATGACTCGAGGGCTCCATTCTTAGATATTTTGACTTAATATGTTTTGGAGGAGGGACTAGGAACCTATAGCTTTACAAAGCTCCACTGGACATTCCTTTTTTTTTAAATTTTTATTGTTTTATTCTTTTTTATTGAATGAAAGAGTCTTCAAATTCTATAGTGCTTTACAATTTTCAAAAGATTTGCAGGGGGGGACCTTGAAGATGGCGGAAGAGTAAGACGCGGAGATCGCCTTCCTCCCCACGGATACACCAGAAATACATCCACACGTGGAACAACTCCTACAGAACTCCTACTGAAGGCTGGCAGAAGACCTCAGACCTCCCAAAAGGCAAGAAACTCCCCACGTAACTGGGTAGGGCAAAAGAAAAAACAGAGACAAAAGAATAAGGACGGCACCTGCACCAGTGGGAGGGAGCTGTGAAGGAGGAAAAGTTTCCACACACTAGGAAGCCCCTCCGCGGGCGGAGACTGCGGGAGGCAGAGGGGGGAGTTTCGGGACTGCGGAGTAGTGCACAGCGACGGGTGCGGAGGGCAAAGCGGGGAGATTCCTGCACAGACGATCGGTGCCGACCAGCACTCACCAACCCGAGAGGCTTAGCTGCTCACCCACCGGGGCGGGCGGGGCTGCGAGCTGAGGCTCGGGTTTTGGTTTTGGACGGAGCTCAGGGAGAGGACTGGGGTTGGCGGCTTGAACATAGCCTGAAGGGGTTAGTGCACCACGACTAGCCGGGAGGGAGTTCGGGGAAAAGCCTGCACCGGCCGAAGAGGCAGGAGACTTTTTCTTCCCTCTTTGTTTCCTGGTGCGCGAGGAGAGGGGTTTAAGAGCGCTGCTTAAAGGAACTCCAGAGACGGGCGCGAGCCGCGGCTAAAAGCGCGAACCCCAGAGACGGGCGCGAGCCGCGGCTGAGGGCGCGAGCCCCCGAGACGGGCGCGAGCCGCGGCTGAAAGCGCAAACCCCAGAGACGGGCGCGAGCCGCGGCTAAAACCGCGGAGCCCAGAGACGGGCGGGAGACGCTAAGGCTGCTGCTGCCGCCACCAAGGGGCCTGTGTGCGAGCACAGGTCACTCTCCACACCCCTCTTCCGCGGAGCCTGTGCAGCCCGCCACTGCCAGGTTCCTGGGATCCAGGGACAACTTCCCCGGGACAGCGCACGGCGGGCCTCAGGCTGGTGCAACGTCACGCCGGCCTCTGCCGCAACGTCACGCTGCCTCTGCCGCCGCAGGCCGGCCCCGCACGCAGTGCCCCTCCTTCCGCCATCCCCCAACCCCCGGCCTGAGTGAGCCGGAGGCCCCGAATCAGCGGCTCCTTTAACCCCGTCCTGTCTGAGCGAAAAAACAGACGCCCTCCAGCGACCTACACGCAGAGGCAGGGCCAAATCCAAAGCTGAGCTCCTGTGAGCTGTGAGAACAAAGAAGAGAAAGGGAAATCTCTCCCAGCAGCCACAGAAGCAGCGGATTAAAGCTCCACAATCAACTTGATATACCCTGCATCTGTGGAATACCTGAATAGACAAGGAATGATCCCAAATTGAAGAGGTGGAATTTAGGAGCGAGATCTATGATTTTTTTTCCCTTTTCCTCTTTTGGTGAATGTGTACGTGTATGCTTCTGTGTGACATCTAGTCTGTATACTCTAGCTTCCACCATTTGTCCTAGGGCTCTATCCGTCCATGACTTTTTTTTAAAAATTCCTTTTCTTAATAATTAAGTTTAATTGTAATAACTTTATTATACTTTACCTTCGTTCTTTCTTTCTTTCCTTCCTTCCCTCCCTCCTTTAGACAACGAATCACCCCAAATTGAGGAGGTGGTCTCAGGGAGCAGGATTTATGATTTTTCCCCCTTTACCTCTTTTTGTGAAGGTGTATGTGTATGCTTCTGTGTAAGATTTTCTCTGTATAGCTTTGCTTCCAACATTTGTCCTAAGGTTCTATCCATCCCTTTTTTTTTTCTAAATATTTTTTAACTCAATAACTATATTATACTTTATTTTATTTTTACTGTATCATCTTTCTTTCTGTCTTTTTTTTCCTTCTTTCCCTCCTTCCTTCCTTCCTCCCTCCCTCCCTCCCTCCTTTCTTTCCTTCTTCCTTCCTTCCTTCCTTTCCTCCTTTCCCTCTTTCTTTACTCATACTTCTACTAATTCTCCCTACTTTTTCTCCCTTTTATTCTGAGCTGTGTGGATGAAAGGCTCTTGGTGCTCCAGCCAGGAGTCAGGGCTCTGCCTCTGAGGTAGGAGAGCCAACTTCAGGACACTGGTCAACAAGAGACCTCCCAGCTCCACATAATATTAAACGGTGGAAATATCCCAGAGACCTCCATCTTAACACCAGCACCCAGCTTCACTCAACGACCAGCAAGCCACAGTGCTGGACAACCTATGCCAAACAACTAGCAAAACAGGAACACAACCCCACCCATTAGCAGAGAGGCTGCCTAAAATCATAATAAGGCCACAGACACCCCAAAACACACCACCAGACGTGAACCTGCCCACTAGAGAGACAAGATCCAGCCTCATCCAGCACAACACAGGCACTAGTCCCCTCCACCAGGAAGCCTACACAACCCACTGAAACAACCTTAGCCACTGGAGACAGACATCAAAAACAACGGGAACTACGAACCTGCAGCCTGCAAAAAGGAGACCCCAAACACAGTAAGCAAAATGAGAAGACAGAAAAACACACAGCAGATGAAGGAGCAAGATAAAAACCCACCAGACCTAACAAATGAAGAGGAAATAGGCAATCTACCTGAAAAAGAATTCAGAATAATGATAGTAAGGATGATCCAAAATCTTGGAAGTAGAATGGACAAAATGCAAGAAACAGTTAACAAGGACCTACAAGAACTAAAGATGAAACAAGCAACGATGAACAATGCAATAAATGAAATTAAAATCACTCTAGATAGGATCAATAGCAGAATAACTGAGGCAGAAGAACGGATAAGTGACCTGGAAGATAAAGTAGTGGAAATAACTACTGCAGAGCAGAATAAAGAAAAAAGAATGAAAAGAACTGAGGACAGTCTCAGAGACCTCTGGGACAACATGAAACGCACCAACATTCGAATTATAGGGGTTCCAGAAGAAGAAGAAAGAAAGAAAGGGACTGAGAAAATATTTGAAGAGATTATAGTTGAAAACTTCCCTAATATGGGAAAGGAAATAGTTAATCAAGTCCAGGAAGCACAGAGGGTCCCATACAGGATAAATACAAGGAGAAACACGCCAAGACACATATTAATCAAACTGTCAAAAATTAAATACAAAGAAAGCATATTAAAAGCAGCAAGGGAAAAACAACAAATAACACACAAGGGAATCCCCATAAGGTTAACAGCTGATCTCTCAGCAGAAACCCTACAAGCCAGAAGGGAGTGGCAGGACATACTGAAAGTGCTGAAGGAGAATAGCCTGAAACCAAGACTACTCTACCCAGCAAGGATCTCATTCACATTTGATGGAGAAAATAAAACCTTTACAGACAAGCAAAAGCTGAGAGAGTTCAGCACCACCAAACCAGCTTTACAACAAATGCTAAAGGAACTTCTCTAGACACGAAACACAAGAGAAGGAAATGACCTATAGTAGCGAACCCAAAACAATATATAAAATGGAAATAGGAACATACATATCGATAATTACCTTAAATGTAAATGGACTAAATGCTCCCACCAAAAGACACAGATTGGCTGAATGGATACAAAAACAAGACCCTTATATATGCTGTCTACAAGAGACCCACTTCAGAACTAGAGACACATACAGACTGAAAGTAAGGGGATGGAAAAAGATATTCCATGCAAATGGAAACCAAAAGAAAGCTGGAGTAGCAATTCTCATATCAGACAAAATAGACTTTAAAATAAGGACTATTAAAAGGGACAAAGAAGGACACTACATAATGATCAAGGGATCGATCCAAGAAGAAGATATAACAATTGTAAATATTTATGCACCCAACATAGGAGCACCTCAATACATAAGGCAAATACTAACAACCATAAAAGGGGAGATCAACAGTAACACATTCATAGTAGGGGACTTTAACACCCCACTTTCACCCATGGACAGATCATCCAAAATGAAAATAAATAAGGAAACACAAGCTTTAAATGATACATTAAACAAGATGGACTTAATTGATATTTATAGGACACTCCATCCAAAAACAACAGAATACACATTTTTCTCAAGTGCTCATGGAACATTCTCCAGGATAGATCATATCTTGGGTCACAAATCAAGCCTTGGTAAATTTAAGAAAACTGAAATTGTATCAAGTATCTTTTCCGACCACAACGCCATGAGACTAGATATCAATTACAGGAAAAGATCTGTAAAAAATACAAACACATGGAGGCTAAACAATACACTACTTAATAATGAAGTGATCACTGAAGAAATCAAAGAGGAAATAAAAAAATACCTAGAAACAAATGACAATGGAGACACAACGACCCAAAACCTATGGGATGCAGCAAAAGCAGTCCTAAGGGGGAAGTTTATAGCAATACAAGCCCACCTTAAGAAGCAGGAAACATCTCGAATAAACAACCTAACCTTGCACCTCAAGCAATTAGAGAAAGAAGAACAAAAAAACCCCAAAGCTAGCAGAAGGAAAGAAATCATAAAAATCAGATCAGAAATAAATGAAAAAGAAATGAAGGAAACAATAGCAAAGATCAATAAAACTAAAAGCTGGTTCTTTGAGAAGATAAACAAAATAGATAAACCACTAGCCAGACTCATCAAGAAAAAAAGGGAGAAGACTCAAATCAATAGAATTAGAAATGAAAAAGGAGAAGTAACAACTGACACTGCAGAAATAAAAAAAATCATGAGAGATTACTACAAGCAACTCTATGCCAATAAAATGGACAATCTGGAAGAAATGGACAAATTCTTAGAAATGCACAACCTGCCAAGACTGAATCAGGAAGAAATAGAAAATATGAACAGACCAATCACAAGCACTGAAATTGAAACTGTGATTAAAAACCTTCCAACAAACAAAAGCCCAGGACCAGATGGCTTCACAGGTGAATTCTATCAAACGTTTAGAGAAGAGCTAACACCTATCCTTCTCAAACTCTTCCAAAATATAGCAGAGGGAGGAACACTCCCAAATTCCTTCTACGAAGCCACCATCACCTTGATACCAAAACCAGACAAGGATGTCACAAAGAAAGAAAACTACAGGCCAATATCACTGATGAACATAGATGCAAAAATCCTCAACAAAATACTAGCAAACAGAATCCAACAGCACATTAAAAGGATCATACACCATGATCAAGTGGGGTTTATTCCAGGAATGCAAGGATTCTTCAATATACGCAAATCTATCAATGTGATAAACCATATTAACAAATTGAAGGAGAAAAACCATATGATCATCTCAATAGATGCAGAGAAAGCTTTCGACAAAATTCAACACCCATTTATGATAAAAACCCTCCAGAAAGTAGGCATAGAGGGAACTTTCCTAAACATAATAAAAGCCATATATGACAAGCCCACAGCAAACATCATCCTCAATGGTGAAAAACTGAAAGCATTTCCACTAAGATCAGGAACAAGACAAGGTTGCCCACTCTCACCACTATTATTCAACATAGTTTTGGAAGTTTTAGCCACAGCAATCAGAGAAGAAAAGGAAATAAAAGGAATCCAAATCGGAAAAGAAGAAGTAAAGCTGTCACTCTTTGCAGATGACATGATACTATACATAGAGAATCCTAAAGATGCTACCAGAAAACTACTAGAGCTAATCAATGAATTTGGTAAAGTAGCAGGATACAAAATTAATGCACAGAAATCTCTGGCATTCCTATATACTAATGATGAAAAATCTGAAAGTGAAATCAAGAAAACACTCCCATTTACCATTGCAACAAAAAGAATAAAATATCTAGGAATAAACCTACCTAAGGATACGAAAGACCTGTATGCAGAAAATTATAAGACACTGATGAAAGAAATTAAAGATGATACAAATAGATGGAGAGATATACCATGTTCTTGGATGGGAAGAATCAACATTGTGAAAATGACTCTACTACCCAAAGCAATCTACAGATTCAATGCAATCCCTATCAAACTACCACTGGCATTTTTCACAGAACTAGAACAAAAAATTTCGCAATTTGTATGGAAACACAAAAGACCCCGAATAGCCAAAGCAATCTTGAGAACGAAAAAAGGAGCTGGAGGAATAAGGCTCCCTGACTTCAGACTATATTACAAAGCAACAGTAATCAAGACAGTATGGTACTGGCACAAAAACAGAAAGATAGATCAGTGGAACAGGATAGAAAGCCCAGAGATAAACCCACGCACATATGGACACCTCATCTTTGATAAAGGAGGCAGGAATGTACAGTGGCGAAAGGACAGCCTCTTCAATAAATGGTGCTGGGAAAACTGGACAGGTACATGTAAAAGTATGAGATTAGATCACTCCCTAACACCATACACAAAAATAAGCTCAAAATGGATTAAAGACCTAAATGTAAGGCCAGAAACTATCAAACTCTTAGAAGAAAACATAGGAAGAACACTCTATGACATAAATCACAGCAAGATCCTTTCTGACCCACCTCCTAGAGTAATGGAAATAAAAACAAAAATAAACAAATGGGACCTAATGAAACTTCAAAGCTTTTGCACAGCAAAGGAAACGATAACCAAGACCAAAAGACAACCCTCAGAATGGGAGAAAACATTTGCAAATGAAGCAACTGACAAAGGATTAATCTCCAAAATTTACAAGCAGCTCATGCAGCTCAATAACAAAAAAACAAACAACCCCATCCAAAAATGGGCAGAAGACCTAAATAGACATTTCTCCAAAGAAGATATACAGAATGCCAACAAACACATGAAAGAATGCTCAACATCATTAATCATTAGAGAAATGCAAATCAAAACTACAATGAGATATCATCTCACACCAGTCAGAATGGCCATCATCAAAAAATCTAGAAACAATAAATGCTGGAGAGGGTGTGGAGAAAAGGGGACACTCTTGCACTGCTGGTGGGAATGTGAATTGGTTCAGCCACTGTGGAGAACAGTATGGAGGTTCCTTAAAAAACTACAAATAGAATTACCATATGACCCAGCAATCCCACTACTTGGCATATACCCTGAGAAAACCAAAATTCAAAGAGAGTCATGTACCAAAATGTTCATTGCAGCTCTATTTACAATAGCCAGGACATGGAAACAACCTAAGCGCCCATCATCGGATGAATGGATAAAGAAGATGTGGCACATATACACAATGGAATATTACTCAGCCTTAAAAAGAAATGAAATTGAGCTATTTGTAATGAGATGGATAGACCTAGAATCTGTCATACAGAGTGAAGTAAGTCAGAAAGAAAAAGACAAATACCGTATGCTAACACATATATATGGAATTTAGGGGAAAAAAATGTCATGAAGAACCTAGGGGTAAGATAGGAATAAAGACGCAGACCTACTGGAGAACGGACTTAAGGATATGGGGAGGGGGAAGGGTGAGTTTTGACAGGGCGAGAGAGAGTCATGGACATATACACACTAACAAACGTAGTAAGGTAGATAGCTGGGGGGAAGCAGCCGCAAGGCACAGGGATATTAGCTCGGTGCTTTGGAACAGCCTGGAAGGGTGGGATGGGGAGAGTGGGAGGGAGGGAGACGCAAGAGGGAAGACATATGGGAACATATGTATATGTATAGCTGATTCACTTTGTTGTAAAGCAGAAACTAACACACCATTGTAAAGCAATTATACCCCAATAAAGATGTTAAAAAAAAAAAAAAAAAAAAAAAAGACTATAAAGCAGGAGCATACCTAGCATTAGCCCAGTGTGAAATGAAATGAGCTATTGGATGAAGAAAAGAGCAGATCAATTCAGAGAGTAACTGGGAGCCAATCATGGAGGACTTTGGTTTTAACTTTGAGAAAAACTGAGAGGCATTAGAGAAACCAGTTTGGGGCACAGGAATGACATCATCTGATTTACATTTTTTAAAAATCACTCTGCTTCTTGGTTGAAAACAGATTGTACACGAGCAAGGGTTGAAGTAAAGAGACCAATTAGGTGCCGACTGCAAAAAAGTCCAGGCAAAAGATGATGGTGGCTCAAAGCCACATACTAGTGCCAGTGATGGTGAAAAGTGTATTTGACATGAAAAGCCAATGGGATCTCCTGATGGATTTGACATGGGGCGTGAGAGCAGAGTTAAGAATAATTCCAATGTTTTGGCCTAAGAAGGGAACTGCAAACAACTAATATGGGGATGGCAGCACATGGAGCAAGACTGGGAGGAGAGGTCAGGAACTCTGTTTGAGGTGCCTTAGACATGCAAGTTGAGTTCCTGAGTAGACAGCTGTTTGTGTGAGTCTCAATCAGGGTAGAGGTCCAAGCTGGAGATACACATTTGAGAATAAGCCTCAGTTTCTTCATTTGTGACATGGGATTATTATCAATAACAACTTCATTTGTGGTTTAAATTTGATAACACATGTAAAGCACTTAGCACAGTTTATTCAGTAGGAATGCAACTAATGTTAGCTTAGTGATAGTCATAGTATTAGTTAGAGAAAACCACTTACAGTGTTCATGTTCCTCAGATATAATGCTTTCAATTTGTACCATTCTATAGCAAGAAAATTTATTAAAGCTATATAGTGTATATTTAAAATTTGAGGCAGTCTAAAAATACATTTCCATTACCAAGTAATCTGCACTTACATTCTCACTTCATCCCTGACCACCAACCATGTGAAATAGTCATCAGATGATTCAAAAAGGAAGGAAAGAGGGATACATGCAGAAATATCTTTTTACCCATCATCTGAGAATAAAACAGCAATCTCCTTTGGCACCAAAATGAATTTTAAACGTATAAATAGAATAAAAACATACTTTTTAAGATCTACTTACCCAATTCCAGCCTCCTCTGTAAATAAAAGGCAGAAGAAAAGCAATGAAAGTGAGGGCAGAAGTAGTAAGCATGAGCATTCGATGTACCTGCAAGGATGAAATCACAAATGAGAAGAGAGTTAACTACATAAGAGAAAGGAGTTGACGTCACTATGAAGGTCACGGGATGAGATTCACAGAAGGCATGCATTCAATTGACACCTAGCCACAATTTGTGGTCAGTTAAAAACAAAAATCTTACTATTCCACTGAACTTTAAAGAAAAGCCTAAGCTGCCAACCTCATCATTCTAAAGCGTCTGCCAAGAATTCACCTGCCCAGAACAGCAGGAATGGATATTTCACACACACAGAGCACTTACTTGCCAAGTCCATCATTTTCTTCCAAACACATTTATTAAGTTCCACCACCAAGCACAGTGCTTGGATGCAATGAAACTGCAAGGAAACAGAAAGTACTGTTTCCTGGGGAGTCTGGGATCTAATTGAGCAGATAGGAGAACATATTTGAAATGTGTAATTCATTATCCAAATGAGGAGAATACCGAGAGTGAAAATGGGCACTGCTAGTTGATTATGTGAGGATAACTGGTGCAAACAAAAACTATCCCAGAGAATGTAGGACATATAATCACTATATACACAGATAGATACACACACACACACACACACACACACACACACACACACACACAGAGACATATATGGGGTGTGTGTGCATATATATATATATATATATATATACACACATCAGCAGAAAGTAGAACATATAGTCACCCTATATACATATAGACACCATAGTTTTAAAGACAGTGGAGGGTTTGAATTGATAAAGAGGAGACATAAAGAGTTTTCCAGTTGGGAATATCCACATGAGAAGAGGGGAGAGAGAGAGAGAGAGAGCAATCAAAGGCAGAGACAGGAGCAAGGATGTAGCAGTCATTACTGAGAACAAATAGAACAGATTAACACTGCCAGCCAAAAGCGAGAAACAATTTTAGATAAGGTAAATCTTAAAAGCTACAAATTTATATAAAGTTTCAAGAATACCTCTTATAAAGTCAAAACTGTTCCAATAAGCAGTATTTTTTTCTATAAGCAGACATGTACATTCTATCTCAACACATAGTCATTGATCTTCCACTATAAGTGCAAATATCTATACTCCATGACAAATTAAAGATAAAGGTTTGTTTTGTTTTGTCTTGAGGGGTATTTATTGACTCTTGCTCATGTTTATATTAAAAGACTGCCTCCTCATCCCACGGGAAGGGACAGCATTAAAAAGGACACTTTTAATTTCTCTTCCCATCCACACAGGAGATACATGATCTTGACTGGTGAGCTAGGGACGGCCTAATCAACCAGAGGACAGACCACTGCTTTGCAACATAGTAAGCACCCACTATTTCTTTCTTCTTCTCTGCTGCCTTCCTCAACCCATCTGTACTCAACGCAGTGGGTAAATGTTCTTCTAGTCTCTTCTTCTGCAACTAGACATGTAACTCAAGATCGTTTGGGTCCCAAAATCCATGTTCCAAAGAAACGCACATGGCACTGATACATTCTCCAATCCAGCCTGGCCCTTCATAGAGCTGTCTTTATTTTTTTTCCCATCAAGTACCTTGTGTCTATTCTCAGTTGGTTAGGAAACCAAAGAGCAAAAAGAAATTATGAGGATTCCAAAATTACAACTATAACCATACATAAACAAAAAAAAAAATCCGCTTACTTCATGTGTCTTCATGTTGCAATGTTCAAATAATATGGAAATTGCATTAACCTTTTTCTCCACCTACCTGAAACCAAGCTGCATCACCAAATAAAGCCTTTAACCAAACAGGTTTGAAGAACCGGGCAATCAGTACACCTACGCTAACTGTAGTCATCCATGCCACAAACATTAAGGCACCTACAGGTGAGAAAATGCAACGGTTGACAACACAGTCTAATTAAGCTGTCTCTTAAATGACCAAGCTAAATGCGTAGAAAATGTAAATAGCCAACAAAAATACATTCAGCTGACATAAACATAACCTAAATATCAATGCTTTTACCACCACCACTACTACTTCTAATAGCTAACACTTCCAAAGCTCTTATTTCGTGCCAAGCACTGTCTCTGAGTGCTTTATGTGTATTAATCTAATTGATCTTTACAACAATTCCTATAAAGTATAATTATTATTCCAGTTTTGCTGTATGGAGAAGGAAAGCACAGAGAAGTTAAGTAACTTGCCCAAGGTTACTGAGTTGGAATTTGAACCCAGGCTGGTTTGAATAACTGTGCTCTTAATCATTATACTGTCTGAAGTTATACAGCCTTTCTGAACTTATCTCAGAATCTTCTCACATTTCACTCCAAAAAATAATGGAAAACAAATAGGCACATTATTTCTGAATCCAATTACTGTTCAACTAGAGCTACTGGTAGAAGCAAAATAGCAACAATAAAGATAGCTTCAAACTTTATTGAAACTCTCACTAGAATGGATAACTCTGGAGAATATAAAGGAAATATACCAATTAAGGAAAGTTCCTACCAATATTAATACACTACAATAGTATAGTATAGTATACACTTAAACTATTTCCCTATTTTTCAATCCTGTTTTTCAATAATCAACTGGACTACTTTTCAAATGGAATCAACTTTCACTTGTAGAACCAGATACATCAGAGCCTTACTTCTAGGCTACTGCTCTTCCAACTTGGTTCCCTTCATCACTTTAAGTATATAATACCTAAGTATAGCACTGAGTTCTTTGTATACCCTCAAATACTTGTACATTGATCAGTTCTTCAACAAAAAAATTGTATTTTTGAAACCAAACTACTATTATAATTAAACAATCACAATCACAAACCACTCTTTTATTAGCAATTTTTAATAAATGGTATAATTAATGTCTCATAAAAGTTAAATTAATTAACCCAATGATACTCAATCCTGGCTGCAATTAGAGACGACTATCGTACTTTTTAAAAATTACAGATGTCTTAAAAGCTCCTCTGGTGATTTTAATGTGCAGTCAGGGTTAAAACCACTGAATTATCCCTACTCTTCATTTTTAATAAAAATTATCAAACATTAAAATAGATAATGCTACCTGCAAATGTTATTGTTTATGCTACCTACAAATGTTATTGATTTATGAACGTTTGCTAAATTATGCCTGGTACCATTCTCAATCTAGCCAGCACTAAATTTATTCCACAAAGTTAAGTATATTCCACAAAGCAGTAATAATATTACACATGTAACTTACCATGAACCTTCAGAAGGAGTAAAGAATGGGATCCTCCTATGTTCTCTGGATAGCCTGTCACATTGTATTTGTCATATGTAATCAAAGGTTGCTGAGAATGCTTATGAATCCGACCTGAAATTTAAAAACAAAAAAAAAAAGAAGAAGAAGATGAATTACTTTCTCAGGAGAGAAGGAATGGAGAGACAATGGCATGGCATGGAAACAAAATTTCTTAAGGTAATAAAAAATAAATAAATTTCAATAGACATGATATATATATATACTATTATATATTGATATTATATTAATACACATGTATTAATATAATATAAATATATGTAGTATTAGTATATAATATAATAATATTCATTATGTATAAAATTAAATCTGTGCATGTATAGAATTATTCCAATTAGTCTGTGTATATGGGTATGTATGGGTGTGTGTTCATTCTGGGGATCTATCTTACAGAAATATTTACCAAAGGTATATTTTTAACCAAAGGTATATCTATAAGCATGTTAATACTTTCTTTTTACACTGGCTAAAAAAAATTTAAACAAGCTAAATGTCCATCATTAGGAGAATGAGTAAATAAATTATGGAAAATACATTGTTTTTAGAATACAATGCAAGTGTCAAAAAGAATAAAAATAATTAAGAAATTTGATATGAGATATATATGAATCTTTGTTTCAAACAAATAAGTGTTAGACCACAGACTACACCTCAATGATTTCCAAAAAGAAATATTTATATAGGTTATATTATCTATCTAAAATGAAACAAATTAACAACAGAAAGCTAGGAAAAAATGGTCCAGCTAGATATTTAAGAAACTCCTCTTCTAGGGCTTCCCTGGTGGCGCAGTGGTTGAGAGTCCGCCTGCCGATGCAGGGGACATGGGTTCGTGCCCCGGTCCGGGAAGATGCCACATGCCGCGGAGCAGCTGGGCCCGTGAGCCATGGCCGCTGGGCCTGCGCGTCCGGAGCCTGTGCTCCACAACGGGAGAGGCCACAACAGTGAGAGGCCCGCGTACCGCAAAAAAAAAAAAAAAGAAACTCCTCTTCTAAATAACCCTTAGGTTAAATAGGAAATCAAAACTTAAATCACAAGTCTTCTTAAAACGAATAACATTGAAGGCACTTCATAGCAAAACACATGTGATGTAATTAAGGTACTATTCAAAAGAAGTTTTTAATCATCTTAAAAGCATTTCCTGAAAAAAATATTAGAAGACTTTAAAGTATTGAAATAATCATTTAAGTCAAGATGTGTTTAAAACAAAGCATAACCCAGAAAACCAAAAAGGAGGATTGATTAAAAATAAAGGTAGAAATTAACAAACCAGTAAGTCTAAAAATGAGAAAAATCAATTCTGTAAAAGGCCAATAAAATCGATTGATTTTTTGACAATCTGACCACAAGATAAAAAGAAATATCACAAACAATATTAGAAATGAAAACAGTGACATAGCTGCTGATACCGAACATATTCTTTAAAATTATGTGAAAATGCTATATACAACCTTAAGTCAGCCAAAAATATTTCAAAATCTAAATAAAATGGATGAATTTCTGAGGAAATCTAGAATTACAAAAATTGATCAAAGTAGTAGTAAGTCTGGAGAATTATAACAATAAAAATTTATTTTATTAGTCAAATATTTCCATTCCTAAAGTCTCAGGCTGTTATGTGGATGAGTTCTATCATACCATTTAAAAATTTTTTTAACTTTAAAAATTCAGATTTATTTAAACTCTTCTTGAGTTCTTTCTATGAGATTATCATAACACTGAAACCAAAATGAGGCCAACATGCACACACACACAAACGCACAGAATCCTATGACCATACACCAAAATCATTTATGAATATAGATGTGAAAAGCTTAAATAAAATATTGGTGAATTAAATCAATTATGCAATAGTAAGAATAATAAGACATGACTTTCATCCCAGGAAAGTGAGGATTGTTCACCATTCAGAAATCTACAAAAGTAATGATAAACTTCAGCACACATCCATGACATGAACTCTTTGTAACATTAGGAACAGAATATTTCCTAAACACAATAAAATATATCCACCAGAAAAACACGACACTGAATATCAGAAGCATTCCCATCAAAATCAGGGATAAGATAAGAATACTTACCATATCACCACCGCCATTCCACATTTTTCTGGAAGAAGTAAGCAATGCAGTGAGACAAGGAAAGAAAGAAAATGAGGGCTACTATGCCTGTCATTATTTGCACAAGATATGATGTTTCATCTAGAAAATCCAAGACCATCAACTGGAAAACTAGGTGGCTACATTCAAGATAAGCATTCAAAGATCAATAACTTTCCTATACACCAACAAATTTAGAAAATGTAAGAAAAAATAATCCCATTCACAATAGTTTGTATTAGAAATCTATAAAATACATAGGAACAAAGTAACATAAATAAATAAGCCCTACAGGAAGATATGAAGAAAACCACAGGATCTGAATAAATGAAATATCCCAATATACTCCTGGATAGGAAGACTCAAGGACGTTGATTATTCCACAAATTAATCTAAAATTTCATTTCAATTCCAGTCATAACTCCAATAGGATTTTTAATGAAATTTGATAAATCATTTCTGAATTTTATCTAGAAGAGCCGATATACAAGGAAGAGGCAAGAATTCCTGAATTCCTGAAAAAGAAGGCTAGGAGGGGTATCATGCTTTATCAAAATTCACAACCTATTATTAAGCTATAGTAATTTCAACCAGTGCAGTAACAGACAAACAGATCACTGGAAGAATAAACTATAAACAATTTGATTTACTGAAAGATTTTTAGTGTATAATAAAAAGGCTTTTGAAACAGTAGAGATAAAATGGACTATTCAAAAACTGGTGTTTGGATACCAGGTTATTCATTTGGTGAACTATTATATCATGGCTTGTTATTACAGAGAAGATCCGAGATAAAGCAGAAAACGAGAAGAGTTTTATATCGTGAACACCTAGAGACCTGTGTCAAGAAGAAAGAGACAATAACTATCAGAAGCTACAAAAATGACAAAAAGAAAAGAATGAAAAAAACTATTGAAAATGACAAGAAACGCACTGAAGAATATAAAAATACTGTATTAGTAGAGTGGTAGTGATAAAAACCAGACCACATTCCTAACAGCCTGAGAGTCAAGTTGGAAGAAAAGTGTTTTTAAACTCTGATTCACCATGGAGCCATGGGCTAAGATGAACTTAACCTTCATTAAAGCAGAAGTCCATCATAATTTTGAAGTTCCACTGTACGGCTCCATTATAATTTAGATGTTATGCTCTAAGGAACGTTGGGTTCATGTGTAGTACACGGCTCTACAGTATTATTCCTAAATTGTCAAAATAACAGGTCATGTGATAACAGGGTCTCTACTTCATTAATTATTTAAATTGGTAGATTTCCAAATTGGGAATTACTTATTCACCCAAGTGAGTTCTATCTTTCAGTTCAAACACTCAGCATTTCACATGACTGCTTATTTCATGATAGGATAAAGTCAACTTTCTGGGGGCAAAACAGCATTTACAAAAACGTTTTAAATTTGTTTTACTAAATATGACAGTACTTTCAACTCTCAATTATCTTTAGTTTGCTTCTGACCCCTCTTCCTAGGTGACTTCTCCCATTGTGGGCCAATTCTCAACATTTTCTTTTTAAAGGAAAATACATATCTTGTTTCTTTTCATTGATCAGGTCTGTAAATGTGTGCTGAAAAAAAAATCAGAGTTTATTTATAAACAGAATAATTTACTCACAGGGAAGGTTTTTTTCCTCACTGACTGTGCAATGCATTAATTCCATTTGTCACCAATGGATTTCACCAGCCTTGTTTACAAGGGAATCGGGTAAAAATTTATACTGTTTTGTTCGTTGCATTTAGTAGACATGAATGTTCAATAGTTATTAAATTGTGATGTAAAGAAATGTGACAATATTCAGGTATCTGTTTTCTGAATGTTTCAAATTCCAATCTATAAGCATTGTTGACACCCAGAGAAGAGAATAAAATTACCTGTGAAAGGGTGAAAAAAAACCTCAGCAGTTAGAAAAAGAACAGAAAGATAATTATGTGCTAGCTTACAGCAAAAATAAGGGTAACATGAAAAATTAGTAGAAAATGAAAACCTGAAAAGTTATCTGAAATCTGAAAATGTTAAGCAATTTCCCTTGTATTTTAGTTTTGATCACTCTTGCTGAATCACTTTTGCATATTTGGATGAAGAAAGTAGTTAATTTTTCTATTTTTACTAATAATGTAGCATCCTTCAGAGCTTGGCATAGTCTTTAAGAATCATCTGAAGCATCTGACTCACGATGGTGTTCCCTCTGACCTTCAGACTGCCAGTAAACAATGCCTCCTGAGAAACAGATTTGCCCAGGACGACCTCATTCTACATTAACATGGGTTACAGAGATTATATGACTGCTTTGAAAAATGGTTTCAACCTCACAAAGTCTCACTGCTTTTAAGCAGTGCACAGCATATAAATGATCCACATACATATGACTAGATATCAGAAGCGACAGTTGATTTATGTGGTGACTGTACTTTGTTCCCCAATACAAGGGAACTAGAAAGTGAATTCCCTGAAGCGGTAACGTTTAGATTTGTTTTTTTGAGGTTTTGTTTTGTTGCTTTGCACTCCACCAGTTAAAAAAAAAAAAAAATGGGTTTCCCTCGTGATGCCGTGGTTAAGAATCCGCCTGTCAATGCAGGGGACACAGGTTCGATCCCTGGTCCGGGGAGATCCCACATGCCGTGGAGCAGCTAAGCCCGAGCGCCACAACTACTGAGCCTGTGCTCTAGAGTCCACGAGCCCCAACTACTGAGCCCGCGTGCCACAACTACTGAAGCCCGCATGCCTAGAGCCCGTGCTCCACAGCAAGAGAAGCCACGACAATGAGAAGCCCACACACCGCAAGGAAGAGTAGTCCCCGCTCGCCACAACTAGAGAAAGCCCAGGAACAGCAACAAAGACCCAACACGGTCAAAAAAAATAAAATAAATAAATTTTTAAAATTTAAAAAAAACAAAAATGAGTCTATGACATATGTATATTTATGTTAATAAATGTATTTATGTACTATTGTTTTAACACATTATGAACACTATTAAAATAGAAATTTTTAGTGAGATAAAATAAATCTAAGAAAAAAGTTCTGGTATTGGTTTCTGTATCCCCTGGACTACCTTACAATATGTACACCTTCGTTGGAAGAACATTGTCCTAGAGCAGTAAGTTATTGAACCACAGTATACAGAACAATTACCTGAAATGCTTGTTAAAATGCAGATTCCAAGCACAAACAACAGAGATTCCGTGAGTGTGGGATGGAGCTAGGGAACCTGCCTTTTGAGCAGTCATTCCAGATGGTTCTGAAGCAGGTTATTTGAGCCCCATGCTTTGGGAAACACCACAAAACACAAGGTAGAGATTCTCCCTACCATGCCACGAGCATAGCAACACCAGCAGGAAAGGGAGATAAAACAGTGCTCTATTCTGTATATGAATCGTCCACAAACTAGGTTTTTCCAGGAAAATGTTAGAACTATTACTTAACATACTGTTTCTATCAGAAAATGCATTCCAAATTCTACAATGCTGGCCTAAGAAATTTTTGGCATCACCATACACCCAAAACCACACATAATGTATTGCACAACAGAATTCACCCATTTAAATGACACTGCTTTTCTTTTAAAGTATAAACTTTTTAAGTATAAATTTTTTTAAAGTACAAATGCAAACTGTTAAAATCTCCTAGCAATTTGTCATCCATTCAAGTCAGTAATCATTTATGGAGCACCTATAACATACTGGGCACAAAAGGAAGCAGTTTGATATGATGAAAAGGGCACAACTCCTGTAATTGCAACAGAGTTGGGTTTAATTCCTGCCTCTGCTACTTGTTTGATTTTGAACAAGTTACTTCACCACTCTAGGCTCCAGTTCTCTTATCTCTACAATGGGCAACATAATATCTATTTACAAAGCCTCTGTGAGAAATAAATGAGATATATGTCATATACAATAAGTGACAGCTGCAATAATAACAATAAGACAATAACCTGCACTTTAGAAATATTTGTTTAAAAATGCAAATATTTGACCTTCTCCTTAAAAATTCATTTCCCACATTTCCCATGTTAGAAAGTGAAACACTTGGGCTCTGAGGTCAAAGAGTTCAGGTTCAAATTCCAACTCTACCATTTACTTGTCTGGGCAAATGACTTAACCTCTCTAAGCCTGTTTCCTGCCAGACAAAATAAGGTTAATAATAGTACTTCTCTTATGTAGGTTTCTATGAAGATAAAAATGAAAACCTTAATGATAGTGCTGAGCCAGCAACTGGCACTCATTAAGTACTAAGTAATTTTTGTTCATTATTATCATTTAACCAGGAAATTATTTCCAGCTACATTTGCTGTTGCTGGTGCAAGTAAGAATACATGATTTGACTAAGATAGCCAAACATATCATCCACAACTAAAGCTGCAAATATTCCTAAATTTTCTCTAACACTGAGCTGATATTTTGTCCTGCTTTAAAACCTTTTGAATCCATACTTTACTTATAGTACAAAATTTAAACCACATGAGAGAATATAAACTACTATATATAAAATAGATAAACAACAAGGTCCTACAGCATAGCACAGGGAACTATATTCAATATCTTGTAACAAGCTATAATGGAAAAGAATCTGAAAAAGTATATATATATATATATATATATATATATATATATATATATATCACTTTGCTATACACCAGAAACTAACACAACATTGTAAATCAACTATACTTCAATTAAAAATAAACCACATGATTGGGCTTCCCTGGTGGTGCAGTGGTTGAGAGTCCACCTGCCAATGCAGGGGACACGGGTTCGTGCCCCGGTTCGGGAAGATCCTACATGCCGTGGAGCGGCTGGGTCCGTGAGCCGTGGCCACTGAGCCTACGCGTCCGGAGCCTGTGCTCCGCAACGGGAGAGGCCACAACAGTGAGAGGTCCGCGTCCAGCAAAAAAAATAAAAAATAAAAAAATAAACCACATGATAGAATACACAAGGCTTTTCACAATTCTGCCTGTACCACATTTCTGTTCCTGCTCCTCTTTTACCTCACCCTCATCCTTCCATTCTATATGCTCAGCTTTTCACCATTTTCAAAGTAGGCCATATGCTCAAAGTTTGGGGGTAGTATTATCTCCAGGGAGATGAGTCACTAAATATTACACTACCTTGGCATTTCCTGCAGTTCTTCAGAATATCATTAGCCAAGATCTTAAACAAAATCTAATTATTCTTATTAATATGTGTTGCAGTACCTACCAGGGCAGTCTTAAGTATAAACTAAACATTCAAACTCATAAAACTACCTTAGGCTACACTTGGCATCAGACTGATTGAGAAGGATGTGGGACAGGAAACACAGCACACCTGCAGGGCACCATGAGGCATTCTTTTTCAAAGGGAGGTCCTGTGGAAGCTCACTCAGCTGTCCAGGAGCTATTCTCTTTACCCCTCTCTACTTCCCTGGAGAAAGCTCAGGTCCAAGGCGATGAGATTCATACTGGATAGGGCATCCACAAGAGCCGATATCTCCTGCAATAATCCCGAAGTCCTGCTTCTAGCATCCCTGCAAAGGATCTGCCAATGTCACTGCACTCAGGGAAGCCCAAAGACATGGCTTCTTCCTAGGTATTTACTCCTGGTCCAAATGCAGTCTACCAGCCAGAAATCACTTTTATCCTAAGCAGATTGCCTTATAACCCAGTAAACACTACCTTTACCTAGTTTCCAGGGGAACAAAGCTAGACGGTCAACCAAAGTCAAATTGCCAGGCAAAAATGGAAGAGGGTTTAATAACTCTTTACCCACAAATGTATATCTTAAAAAAGAGCAATTACCATAGTCTCCCCCAAAAAAGAGGGAAAGGAATAAAGTGAGCGAAAAAAAACTTTAAAAGGTAGTTTTTTATCAATATACTTACCATGATCAGCTGCACCATCTGCTAGAAATATGTAGTAGCTTGCATTTAGATCAAATCTATTCTTAACCCCAGGAAAGGTAATGTTTCTTCTGAAAGAACACTGCATAACACCATCTGCCAACCTCCAAGCCATATCCTCAAGAGGATCCTGCAAACACATACAATGGGTCTTCTCAGCACTTTCCAAAGATTTGCTAAAAATAAGACATGATCAAAATCCTGACCTGTTCAATTTCCTTTCCCTAAGTTCCCCTGTTCATGTTTTGTCTGCAGTGTCATTGTTTTCCCAGTTCCTCTTTGAAGAGTACAAGAAACATATTCTCCCAGTTTATTTGTCTTTATCCCACTTGGCAAAGATAGTATTTTTACTACCTAGGCTAGAAACTTTGGCAGATGTACTAACTTCATCTGGCCACCAATATACAATCAACAACACTGAAGAAACACTTAGCAAGTAATACTCTAGTGGCCAAAATGCAACATGCAACTGGGGAGAAGTTCCAACCCCATGAGAAAGCTATGCAGAGAACAAAACATGTCATTAGATGATAGCTACTGCTCCATCAGAGCTCATTTGCTTGTCAGTTGCCATGTGAAAATGACACTTCTCTACCAGAAATAGGCCATAACAACGGGCACTTAAGACATTTGCCCAAGGCACTGAACCAGTACCTACCATATGTGCACCTCTTTCTCACCAATCAAGAAATTCTGTGTCACTTACATAAGCCTCTTAAAAATCTGTCTGTAGGTTTTTGAAAAGGGGCTGATGACCCTCTTAATAAACCATAAAATATTTTTTGTAAGATGCATTAATAAAAGGATTTAAGTAACACAAGCAAGAATTCATCTTTTCCTCAAAGAGAAACTTTTCTTATGCTTTCTAAAGCATAGAAAAAGGGCACAGTATCTGTAGTTAATACTGTACCATATACTGGAAATTTGCTAAGAGAGCAGATTTCACGTGCTCTTATCACAAAGAAAAAGTAACTATGTGAGGCAATGGATACATTTATTAGCTTGACTCTAGTAATCATTTCACTATGTAGAAGGATATCAAAACATCATGTTGTACACCTTAAATATATACAATTTACATATATATATGTTAAAAATAAAACACAGAAAGGCTTCTCCCAGATTATAGTAAGAGAGGAACCCTGCTGCCAGGCCCCTGCTTGGTCTCTGCTGCTAACTGCAGGTTTGGAAGCTATCTTGCAGCATAGCCATGCCACTGTCAGCCATAGAGCCAGAAGGTGGACCGGCCAGATGGAGATTCTCAGAATTTTCACACCTACCCTGGAGTCCATTACAGGGTGACTTCGCCCTGTCAGATGGGAAGGTTGTATGTGCACAGTCTGATCTTCAAGAATACACAGATAAGCATCATCATCACCCTGAAAAACAATTGCAAGTGAGAAAAAGTTCAAGGGAATTTCATTTCTTTAAAAAAGAAACGTCCCTGGGGCTTCCCTGGTGGTCCAGTGGTAAAGAATCCGGCTTCCAATGCAGGGGATGTGGATTCAATCCCTCGTCAGGGAACTAAGATCTCACATGCCACAGGGCAACTAAGCCCGCGCGTCACAACTACTGAGCTTGTGCGCCTCAACGAGAGAGTCCACGTGCTCTGGAGCCCGCACGCCACAACTAGAGAAAGAAAACCCTCATGCCATAACTAGAGAGAAGCCCACACGCTGCAACTACAGAGAGAAGCCTTCAAGCCACAATGAGGACCCGACGCATCCAAAAAAATAAAAGTCCCTAATGTTATCAAATAGTATTTGATGCTTTTAAAACATAATTTACTGACTCAATCTTAAAACGATACCACAAATTCTAAAGAATTGGCTGTCTGATATATTAATTAAAAATGATTGTTATCATGCAAAAGCAATAAAATTGCAGTGTATTAAAATAGACATATAACATGGTTATATGCCCATAACCCATCATCAATTCAACACCACTGTTAATGCATTTGTATATATTCATCCAAACCTATTTGTATTTATAACCTATTTTTCTCCCCAAATGGGAAAATATAAAGTTTTGTTACCTTTTTCACTGAACTTTTCATAAACATTGCTCTGGATATTTATTTGTAAATAAATGTGACCTACAATTTTCATAACTGTAAGTGCACTGCATTCTATTGGATTTGGGGGGGTAACTTTTAAGATGTAAGACACTATAATCAAATATTGCTAATATTGTACACACTTAATAGATTTACTACTGCATATTGAGACCACAGTATCTGAGCTCAAGGGGGCATTCTTTGTCAGTCTAATTTTTATCTATCCTTTAATCTCCAACATTCCTTAGCTCTAAAAATTAAATCTTATTTAAAGTGACTATCGGAGGGCAGACTGCATCTTTAAAGCACATTTAAGTCACGGTACAAAAGAATAATCTGGATTTTAAATTCTTGCGTATAGTTTTGGTTCTTTCATCTATTCTAAACTGCTCTCCATAAACTATCTAACAAGGTCTTTTATGTGCTTTAGTCACTAAACTCCTTAAACAAGATCCAGGACTAACCAGTTATGATTTAAATTTTGCTATGAATACCAATATGATATTCTAACACGTTTTAAATTTATTTTTAAAAGTTCCAGTTTTAACTCTCAAGTACATAACCTTAGCAAAGAAATTATACCCTGTTACACATCTTATATTCAAATCAGAATTAGTGCAACTCAAGATAAGAAACTTGTAGTCGTCATCATTTAAACCGCTACACACTACAGCTCACAGACCAACTTCAGCCTGATGCCTGTTTTTGTACAGGCCACAGGCTGAGGATGGCGCTTACATATCTAAATGTGTTTTTTTTTAATTAAAAGGATAATATTTCATGACAGGTAAAAATATATTAAATCCAAATTTCAGTGTTTATAAATAAAGTTTTATTGGAATACAGCCACCAACTTACGGATAATCTACAGCTGCTTTAGCGCTATCACACCAGAACTGAGTAGCTGCAACAGAGACCATATGGCCCACAAATTCCCAAGTGGGTGCTATCTGGACCTCTGCAGAAAAAGTTGGCTGATCTCTGATTTAAACAAACAATGTGTGTTTTCTAGAATGTTTAGTATCAATGAGGTATAGGAATTTTCTTGTTATTTAAAACAAAATTTAATATAACAGAATGGTTGATTTTGAGGCAAACTGATGATAAGAAGTCGACTGAGTCATTAAGGCAGACCTCCCACATACTGGAGAGGATGACAGGGATGGAGAAGAGGAAACTCTGAATTCTCACTACTCTACAATGAGGGTAAGATAAGGTGCTACGACAACCTTAGGCTCCAGGCAGCTGTAGAAACCCCAAATTTGGAGCATGGAAGGACACACATGAGGAGCTTCAACCAAATCCCTGAATTGGACAGAACCTCTTACCCCCGTTTGTTCCTCTCATTCCAGCATTTAGAATGCACTCTATGAGAAAATATCATGTGGAGGAAATAAAGATGATGACATAGTTCTTACAATCAAAGACTATGTTTTAATAGAGGAGACAGTTAAAATAGTACATGAAATGTGATAAAACAGAGATTTAAACACAGTACTATGGAAAGGCAAATTAGGTAGGGCCAAAGGATTGAAAAGGCTTATCAGAAAAGATAGCATTAACTAGGCCTTAGAGAATAAAAAATATATGTGGATAAGGTAGAGCTGCGATTAAGAGAAAAGTTTTTCAAACTGAGGAACTTCTAGGACCAAAGATACAGAAATATAAAAAATATAGGGAAACTTTAGGAAACAGGTAGTTTTGTGAGCTAAAACATATACAGGGTATGGCCAGAAATGGACTTTGAAGAGTTTTGAAACTATGCTAAAGAAAAAAACATTTTCCTATAACTACTAAAGTTTCACCTTACCTACTAAAGGCTTTTGGGGCTAGGATTGAGATTACCTTAAATGTGGTCAAAAACCATATTAACCTGAGTCTATTGTAAAAATTGTGGGACACTCTACAAAACAACTGGCCTAAAAGAAAAAAGGTAGGGTAACAGTTCTAAAGTAAAGGAGATTAAAGAGATATACCAATAAAATGCATTGAGTGATAACTGATTAGTCTGTATCAGAAATTTTTAAAATATACATATACATATGACTTTACTGGGATAATTGGGGAAATTTGAATATAGGCTCTATTGCATAAAATCATTATATATTGTGATAGTGATCTTATAGATAATTGTAGGAGAATATCCTTCTTAGGAAACACATGCTGCAAACTAGACTTAAAATGTCATGATATCTGCAACTTAATTTTCAAATAGTTCAGGGAAAAGAAATGTGTGTTAATATACAGTGAATAAGTCAATCTACACATACACAGAGAGAGAGAGAGAGAGAGAGAAAAAACAACAAATGTAGGTGAAGGGCTTACTGGTGTCTCTCAACTTTCATGTAGGTTTAAGGCTTTTCAAAACAAAAAGTTGGGGTGCATGAAAGAAAGAAGCACCTGAAAGGTAAATAAAAAAGAAGAATCTAAATCACAAACAAAGTTTCCTTGAACACCAGAGAAGTTGGTGGCAGCAATGAATGAGATTGTCCCTAAGTTGCCCCAGACAGTATCTGAAAAGAAGAAAGAAATCGATAATAGTAGTCGCTTTTTTTACTATTGTTCTTGATCATCAAGAATGGGAAACACAAAAGGACAGCAGGAGGGTAGATAATAAATTCAGTTTTACAGATGATGGTCTGTGTTGTCCAGAGTACTCAGCTGGAAGAGACCACCCAGCAGCTGGAAATTCCAATCTGGACACACACAAGAGAGGTCAGGATTGGGAACGTTGTGGAATTTGAGTGTTGAGAAATTATGTATAGAATAAGACGACACTGGGCAGGGGAACGCAGAGAACGGAAGCTAATATAGTGTATATACTTGAATACTCTATCTCATATAGCAAAATTTCTGAGATGAGGAAGAGGTGTGTACTTTGAATTTCAGTTAAAATTCAGGTATTAGCAAGTCACTGTTAGCAAAAATATGGATAGTTGTACTTTCACCAATTTTAGCGATGAGCTCTAATACCAAAACAACTGCTATCATTAATTTATAAACCAAACTGAAGAAGCTATAATTTAGCTTTTCCTAGCTAAATTTATCTAGTCAGTATTTAGCTTTTATCTAGTCAGTATCTAGTCAGTATCTAGCTTTTAATTTATCTAGTCAGTATTCATAACATCAGATACCTTCAGTATTTAAATTTACATTACATACTGATAAGAAATAGCAGGTCATAAAAATATCCTAAGATTTTTTAAATAATCAAAAATAGAAACAACCACTTCAAAAATATTTTTGACGATGACTTATTTTCCCCCCAATTTAGGCAAACAGGTGTACAGATGATTTTAATCATCAAATAGGGTTTCTCTGTAAATCAGCTGCACCTGCATAATTAAGTCTTTTTTATAAACACTGTTGATGAGTACTATACTAGAAACATAAGATTTCTAAGTAAGATAAATATATCTCGAATTAGAGATAAAGGTTTTTGTGTCATCTATGCCTACAACTTAGAAATAACTGGTCTACTTGCAGGCGCCCCATCACAACACTCACTGCAACAATACTGTCTTTTCCTCTGGCTGACAGATTTTACGTGACCGGAAAAGGAAATGTGTTAGGATACTTTTGCATGAAGTTTGGCTACAAAGTGACTAGAATATTTTTAATGAAGTGACTAGAACACCTATCTAAATGTGTACCCTACCTTAGACATGCGCCATAATGAAGCTACACACTTATTCCAACAAGGCTACCATTGTTAACCCTTGTTGGATTCATCTTCAGAGTTTCCTTCAGAGCCAGTTCCATTCACACAACAAGCCACCAACTTTCCTTATTGCTTTACAGTCATATTTTATTTTTAACCCAGCCCCCTTATGCACCTCAGGCATAAGGTTCATTTTTGCCAGAATTGAGAATACCCAAAAGGATATGCTGTAGGTCTGATGGTAATTACAAAACGGAAATGGGCAAAATGTTTTGAACAATTGCAACATCATTTGAACAAGTATAAAATTTCCCATAAAATCAACTTTAAAAAGGAAAGAGTCATAATTTATATGCTCTTTTTAGAAGTCGATGACATGTCTTCTATCTCATAGGTTTAAGGTATACCCTTCATTGAATGAAAAAAGATAATGAGCGCATTCTGGAACTATATAGTAAAATATACAGGTCATATCATATATTACAATGACATCCCCCTAAAAAAGTTACACCTGGCTCCCTGCAATATTTGCAGCCAGCGTAACAAGGACCACCATGATTAGAGTGCACTTTGAAGGAAAATATTTGTTCTTCTATCACAGATTCTCAGAGTTCCTTTTCTCTTTTATTGAAATAATGATTTCCTTAAAAAGTGATGTTAAGTTTAAAACCTGACAGGAAGAAAACTCTCAGGAAAAGACTCCTTGCATTTGCTAATGTGGAAGTAAAAAGCCTTCTCCATTTGTAGTCGTCATCCCCCTCCACAGCCAGCTCCGCTGGAACGGGACTGTCACATGTCCTGGCCTTTACACCCTTCTTCCCTCTCCCTGGGAAATCAGAACGCTAATGCAGAACTCTGCTCTTCCACACCACAGCACAAGGCTGCCACCTACAGAATCTTTTAATCCATTCTGCACTACCCAAGGTGAGGGAGAATCAGGTGAAAATAAATGCTGCCTTCTGTAGACCTGGTAAAGGATCCATTTATGCCTGGACATGCCAGGTTTAATTTCCTGTTTGGGAAATGTGCTGATGGTGGGGGGCAAGAAGATGAGCACCCCATGCTGTTGTTGCTGGCCACTTGAGAAAACTAGGAGTTGAAAAACATCACAAACAACATGAGATTGTATGCAGAGCAACTTTTTCTTAACTGCACTTCCTGTTTATCACAGAGATATACAGACAGAGGTAGACAGATAAAGTGGCAAATCCACTGAAAATACAACTAACTTTCCTAATGTCCTAACTTTCCTCAGGACAGCCTTGTTCTTAGAGGTATGTAATTGCCCAACTCAAAGCTGCTTAAACTTAGAATCTAAGTTAGTTTCTCTGCCCTCCCTTTCCATTCCTCCCTTAAGTATGATAATTTGACTCTGGAACAAACAGCTAAACTGCTATTGATGAGAGCTCACCCCAGTGACTCTCATTTCATTACCACTTATGTAAGTGAAAGGTACAAACCATCCATTGGTCGTGAGAAAATGCAAAGGATAAATAGCCTTTACTGGGACCGCTCATTTCAACCATCACTGACTTGGCATCTCGTGTGAAGGACAAGAAGACACAGGCAAGCTCTTTCTCCGGGTCACAGTTCAAAGGACTCCTAATACAGAACTTCTTGTTCCCACAATCTGAAGCATTGAACTAGAAAAATGACAGGGGGAAAAAGTCAATTATCAAACAGGCAGTTCATTTCCAATGACAGAAGAGCTACTACTTTGAAGTATGGGTTTTAATAACAATACGTTTTCATAATAAGGATTCAAACAAGGGAACAAAGACACATCCCAAATTAGAAATTATCAAAGCAGTAGTTAGGCTGTGAACTTTTAAACTTAATTAATTTTAATTAAACTTTAGAAGACACAACATTAATTGTACTGTAATTATGCATGAGTATTAAAATCTCTTGAATACACAAAATACTTCATGTTAATTATGTTCTGGAGCAAAGTTTCTGGTAAATTTTGAGAATTTCTTAGGGAATATTTACATCCACATTGACATTCTTGCCTAAAGGGTGTCCTCTAGTTTTCAGAGATGGAATTTTTAAAAGCAAACAAACCAACCCTTAGCAAGTTTTATATTTAGATCCTGGACTCTGCTTCTAGAATTCAGGTTCAAATTTGACATTAAGATAATGTAAGAAAAAATGGTTACTCCTGGGCTTCCCTGGTGGCACAGTGGTTGAGAGTCCGCCTGCCGATACAGGGGGCAGGGGTTGGTGCCCCGGTCCGGGAAGATCCCACATGCCGCAGAGCGACTGGGCCCGTGAGCCATGGCCGCTGAGCCAGCGTGTCCGGAGCCTGTGCTCCGCAACGGGAGAGGCCACAATAGTAAGAGGCCCGCGTACCACAAAAAAAAAAAAAAAAAAGTTTACTCCTATATATACCACCACTCCAAATAATAGTAAGAACAATTTAGTGGGGGAGAAACAAAAATAACCTACAATGATTTAATTCAGAGCTTCTTGGTGTGGCAAGTAAGAAAGTATTGAAAAATGTCAGCTCTACCATCTGACAGAGCAAACAAGCAGTTATCTTGTGTTAGAATGAGCTGTGACACGACATTTCAGAAGAGAGCTAAACATTACTTTAAGTAACTAGATTCAATGGGAACTGTACAGAAAAACTCATTTCTTCTTCTACTCTACCAATACTTCTGGCCACCAAGTGGGTGCGGCTATTTCCCACACTAAGCAATTCTGCAATTCTTTGGAGACATCAGCTGTGTGTCCTACAATTCAATTCTGTTCTGACACTATCTACCTGAAGTTAGTGTCAGATCCCACAAGTGAAGGGCTCAGTCCCACAAGCCTGCACCCACTTCAGATGCCAATCACAGATGCTAACCACAAGTCCCAGGTTGTCACCTGTACTTCTGAATGGTCGGCCATAAATTGGAGGTTTCCAGCACCTAATCCTCAAGTTGGATAATTTACTAAGATGGCTCACAGAACTCAGGAAAATAGTTTACTTAGTAGATTACCAGTTTATTACATTGATAAAAAGATAACAACCCAGGAACAGCAAGATGGAAGAGGTGCATAAAGCAAGGTATGTAGGAAGGGGCACAGAACTTCTGAGGCACCACCTTCCCAGCACCTCCACGTGGTCAGGAACCCAGGAGCTCTCTGAAACCCATATTTCTGGACTCATTATGGAGGCTCCATCACGTGGACATGATGGATGTTTAGCTCAATCAGCCTCTCTCCCTTTTCTGGAGAATGGGGGGAGGGGGCCTGAAAGCTGCAAGCTTCTAATCATGGCTTGGTCTTTTTGGTGACCAGCCCCCATATGGGAGCCCACCAAGAGTCACCTCATTAGAACAAAAGATGCTCCCATCATCCAGGAAATTCCAAGGGATTTAACAGCTCTGTATCAGGAACTAGGGTCAAAGGCCAAATATTAACAGAAACCAGGCAGAAGCTGTTTTATTTTTTTCCTTATTTATTTCACAGGAACTTAAAGAGAAATCCTAGTCGAGTGGAGAGAACAAGCCACGAGGAGCTAGGAACCATGGGTTTTGATCTCTGCTCTCCCCTTTACTCCATCACGTTTGCTAAAGAACTTATTCTCTCAGGGTCTCTTTACCTTTAACTATGCAGCAGTGACCCTGAGGTCTCTCCTAGTTCTCTACAAATGCCATCATCCTGTGACTCTGAATGAACCTCTCTATAATTAGAGATTATAACCTTGGTGCAGAGATACAATCAAAAGCTCCAACAAGCACTAAAGCCTTTTATATGAATTTATGGAAAGATAATAATCCTGTCAACAGATTCCTACTGGGAAGCTCAGGTCCAAACTGACTGTGGACTCGCCTAAAGCAGCTTTTAAATAAATAAACATTAACACTAAATAAACTGAGAACTAACGCAAATAATAGATCGAATTGTTTGGTCAAACAAAAGTTCATAATAATGTAATCAAATGGCTCATCATATATTGCATAATGTAGAAAAGAAGGAAAACAAAATGAGACACTGTATTGGAGTACAAGAGAAACAAAGAGTTATAGGGCTTCCCTGGTGGCGCAGTGGTTGAGAGTCCGCCTGCCGATGCAGGGGACACAGGTTCGTGCCCTGGTCCGGGAAGATCCCACATGCCGCGGAGCGCCTGGCCCGTGGGCCATGGCCGCTGAGCCCGCGCGTCCGGAGCCTGTGCTCCGCAACGGGAGAGGCCACGACGGTGAGAGGCCCGCGTACCGCAAAAAAAAAAAAAAAAAAAAAGACAAGAAAGGGAAGGAAGAGAAAAAAATGAACTAATATTTACTGAATATCTATTAAGTACAAAGCCATTAGAAATTAGTTCTCATAGTAATACTATGTAAGAGCTAGATATTATTTCTCATTTTACAGGTGAAAAGACTGAGACTTTAGGAATTAAGTAATTTTTCCAAAGTCAAACAGAAATTAGACAAATCAGGATTCAGGCCCAAATTTGTTCTTGCAACTGTAATAACCTACTTTAAGACATTTTTCATTATATTTACTTCTGAATTGATAAGTATAATTTATCAGAATTGCTTTCAGTAAAACCTTTCTAATGTTTCTAATACGCATCACCCTTTCTAAGGTATGTTTTTTTAACAGTAATTCTTTTGAATCAGATGGCTTAAATGGAATTCTAGCTGATAAGCTTGCAAAAGAGTTTCTGTGGTTCAACACACAGAATTCTCCAGTACTCATTGGCCTTAATCAAATAAGATTGAAGAGTTATATCACCATTTCAAGATTCTCCTCCAAATCTTGTCTAAATTTAGCTTAAGCTTTAAGTTCCCTCTCCGTGTGTGATATTTGGCTGTGTTTTTTTGGTTTTCTAAAAAAAAAAAGAATGGAAGAAAGCTGCTGCTTCAGATTTACTTTCAAATGAAAACATATCCACTGCTAGTATAGACTACATGTGAATGTCATAACCACACTTTGACCATGCAGGGTCTTACACTCCTCTTATTCTAACCTATAAATCATAATGTTACAATGAAGACTTCCTCCTGATTTCCTGAAGGGAATTCAAAAACTTGCTACCACAACCCAGGACAGCTACTTCTCTACACATGTTGCCAAGCACAGAACCACAATTTCTAAGGAAGCTGTTCCTTTAGATTGCATTTGGTGAAACCATAAAAATGTTACTTACTGATTTCGTTAAATGGGAGACTGGAGGTAATGTTGGCATAGGTGCTATTGTAGCTTTAGGTGTTGTAAAAGGAAGGACATTTGGTTGTGAAATTACAGGACCAGGAATCTTCACCCAGTAGATATCGTACTTCTCAACAACTGTGGCTCTGAAATGCAGTACCAGCGAGAGTGCGATTAGACAGAACCATGATTGTGGCCCACCATAATCAAATAGAAAAAAAAAAGTAATGAACTAGGGACATACCACTTAATACAGGTATACCTTGGAGATATTGCAGGTTCGGTTCCAGACCACCACAATAAAGCGAATATCACAATAAAGTGAGTAACAGAATTTGGGGGTTTCCCAGTGCATATAAAAGTTATGTTTACACTATACTGTAGTCTATTAAGTGTGCAATAGCACTATATCTAAAAACAAAACAATGAATATACCTTAATTTTAAAATACGTTATTGCTAAAAACTACTAACCATCATCTGAGCCTTCAGCAAATTACAGTAGTAACATCAAAGATCACTGATCACAGATCACCATAACAAATATAATAATGATAAAAAGTTTGAAATATTACAGCAATTACCAAACTGTGGCACAGAGACACAAGGTGAGCAAATGCTGTTGGAAAAATGGTGCCCACAGACCCACTCAATGCAGGGTTGCCACAAATCAATTTAGAAAATAGTGCCAGGCCAGGAAAGCAATTCTCCCTTTAAAATATGTCTATAACACCACTCAGGAATCATTGTATGGCTTTAGGACATTCCATTTCCCCCTTGCATGTAAGATTAAGAGAGAAGTACTATTCTAATTCTACTGAATTTCATAATTCTGAGGAGCACACATGATCTTACTTTTTTGACAGTCTAATCTGCAAGTTGTGACACTGCAAAAAAAAAGTCATCCAAATTTCAGGACTGCTTCTTTTCATATTCTCATACTAATACAGGAACAAATCTATAAAAAAGTATTAGTCCATATACCATATAGACTCAAGTATTAATTGATGGCTCTTATTAGTGTGAAGGCACTACAACACTTCATTCACTCAACAGATGTCTATTAAGTGTCTATTAGGTCCTTGGTCCTATGCTAAGTGCTCAGTATATATGCTGAAAAAAAAACAAACAAAAAAGCAAAACAGCCACTTACATCAGTAAGTTTACTACATTACCACACCACACCGCTGCCATACAGGTGAATGTCCAATAGGTATAAAATAGGTATAAAAAAAGATACAGACTATCATTATTTCAATTATACTAGTTACAGAGTTGTAAACTCTTCTACTCACAGAAACTTTATGTGGTTTGGGGCACTGCTTGGAGCATTCCAATAGACTTCAATTTCTGCTTTATTGGATGGACTTGTGTGACTCACAGCTGATCCCTGAAATAAAATGGAAAAGAACTACCATTCAGACACTCAATAGCTCAACATAGCTGGAACTACAGCCATTTTGCAAAGTAATTTACCATTGCATGACCTTGGCATTGTGGTAAAGACTTTTATTTAGAACAGGGACTCAGGTGCTCAATAAATACATGTTGATTGATTGACACCAAATTAGCAGCCGGCTCTATGAACAAATTAGCGTCAGCAGAAATTTAAGAACTGAAGAGAGTTATGAATACTGAGTGTGTTGATGTTATATAAAGCCTGCTCATTATTTCATTTATACTGTAAGTTTATTTTTTTATTAATAGATGCAAACAGAATGCAGAAGATTCATCAAAAGAAAAAATTCCTGCCTCCAAATATGCAATATTATATTTTAGTAATTCCTTTCTCTTGAACAATCTTGTTTCCCACATTCTTTCACCTGGCAAATTCCTACGCATTCTTTGAGGTCTAGCTGAGATAATCTCCTCTCTCTCAATTCCCTCCAGCCTGTGTGCAGCACCTCTGCTATGCTTCTCACCCACCCTGTGTATGGTTCTAATCTAAGTCATCATACTATTCCATTTATGTGTCTGTCCTATATCCATACGTTCTACTTATGTGCCATACAGCATATGTCCATATGCTTTACTTATGTGTAAGGCTATGAGCTCTTCAAAGAACAAGTCCTGTTCATCACCATAATCCATGCAGGAAAGTTCCTGGTATAATAAATGTTCATTAAATTAATTAATTACAAAAATTAGACCTCTGTTCCACTCTAGAACTCTATCTTCAATATTAACATCTTTCGAAATTCCATATAATAGGAGTCTATACTATATAAAATATCAAAAGCTATAAACTCCTCAAGCTGCAACCCTACCTTTTCTAGGATGTTGTATAAAAATATCTTGCCAGTAGAAAAATTAGGGGGAAAGTCTGATCAACATGAATGTACTCAGATGTCTGCAATGCATGGGTAATGTCATTGTTTATCTTGCAAACACCACCTTGTAGTGAAAAGACCCATGGAAACTGACAGAAATCAGTTTCAAACTAAGCACAAACCTGTATATCTTCACAGGTCAGAAGCTGTGACACTTGACTGTCAATCAATGTGAAGGAGCCAATAGGAGGGCCAGTCAAATTCTCATCACGCGCTTCTAAGAGAAAGCCTTTAAATAGTGGCCCTGACAAAGTAACTAAGAAACAAACAAAAAGATAAGTTAAGAGTTTAGCAACATCCCCCAAAAAACACTGTTTAAAGGAGGTACATCACCAAATCGGGTGTACATATAGAAAGCTACTCCAGGAGAGAAAACAGTAGAGATCATCCTATAGTCAAAGAAATTCTAAACCGTGTTCCACAGGACATTATTCCATGAGATGTAATAGCCATTCCACAGGGAAGAAAAGGTAGGTTATGGTCAGAGCGTGGTCCATGGGGCCAAAGTAGTTTGAAAAATGCTGGTTGAAAGTAAATACTTTTGTCTTTACTGCAAACGTCTCAGGCCCTTTAACATTCTACTGTGCAGTATGAAACTCTAAGAAATATATATAACAGAGTGTTCCAAATTTATTTTTCCATATACCCTTTTTGCTAGAGCGTATCTATTAATATTCTGCATTTCTAAAGTTGCAGAAAATAGAATTTGTAAAATGCTTTTATAGATACAACCTTAATAGACTATTAAGTTTCAGCCTACCTTTTGCCAGAATTAGGGAAACACAAGAGATTATACTATGTCAAGAAGGATAAGGGTTTAACATCTTAAGCCAGATAAAATAAGCTTTATTTTATGTATTTCTATTGAGTAAATAGTACTGTTAATGAAGATATATTAAATAATGACAAAAACATATTTTCAAACCTATTCTGGGGAATTCCCTGGCAGTCCAGTGATTAGATTTGGTGCTTTCACTGCCAGGGCCGGGTTCATCGCTGGTCGGGGAACTAAGAGCCCGCAGGCCATGTGGTGTGTCCCAAAAAAAAAAACACCTATTCTGAATGGATAGTAAATATACTACTTAAGTAATATAGTCATCTGTAGTAGTTAAACACAAAAATGAGAAGTATAAGATCATGGTATCTTATAAAAGCAGATGAACAGATTAACTGAAACTGTATAAATCCAACAGTAATAAAGATTCAATTTACAGTAAAAAAGTGAAATTCAAAATGTAAATTGTTAATACCAGCACAGTACCTTTGATCTTCTCTCCTGGCCTGAATGTCATCTGACTCACTGAGATGTAGCAAGGGGGATCAGACTGTGGAGTATGACCATGTTCAGGAATCATTCCATGGCACGACTTCGTTACTTTTCCATTGGGATAATTAGCCACAGAACTAACGAGCAACAGAAGTATGAAGGCACCAAGGGTAAATCCAGGAACTGCCATCTCAAAAGGAAGATTAAAAGCACATTCTTTTTAAAGGTAATTCATTAAAATATAAATGCTTTCACATCACAGGATAGTAGGTTCTAGACAACTATTTACTTTCATAGTCAGTTAACCACATTCTCAAATATATGTACTACAAAGAATGTGATGTGTGAAGTCTGTCCTGGATTTGAATCTCAGCTCTACCAATTACCAACTGTGAAACTTTAAGCAAGTCATTTAGTCTCATTCCTTACCTGAAAAATAAGGAAACGAAAACCCTCCTTTCAAAACTGTTTTAATAAAATTTAGATACAGCCAAAGGTCTGACAAGGAAGATAATAAATGTTAGCTTTCATTAGCATGATGGGGAAATAATAAAATAATCCAGTAAAAGCAAAAGGTTTTGCTCCACTTCATCCTAGAAAGCTTAAAGAACAAATAAGAAATGTTTCTTCTGGATTTAAATATCATCACCTGAATAAATCTCTGATATGATTTCTCCCAACTTCCCATTAAACTAGTCATGGTGACAATTTAATTTGCAACACTGAAAACTGAGGCTAACAACCAATTGCAAGAGACAGTATTTCTATTACCTATAGCCCAAATACTTCTGAATTAAGAAACATGATTGCTAACCCAGGCAATTTTCTTCTCTCATCCAGTTTATCTGCCTCTTACCATCTGCTTAACAGAAAACCAGTCCCACCCTTGTCTAGCTCACTTTGTGCATATATGCAGAACCTGCAAATCATAGTATTTAACAAGGCTAGAGGTAGATGGGCAGGGACATGTTATATGGCAGTAAAGTCCACACGGTGGACAGGCTGCATATGGGAAGAGCTCAAGAGGCAGTTCATTCTCCACAGAAATGGGCGTTTTCTATACATGGTCATAGACAAAAATAAAAGCACCCTTAGAATCACTAGAACAAATTATCCTTTTATAGTCATGTAAATTATAAACCCCACATTGGACCAGAGCTAAACTATAGAAATTCCTGCTAGACACCAGAAATTGTGCTGGAGCTATACTCTTTAACCAGCCCTGCACATTACACCAGTAGCTACCAAGTAGATGGCTTTGGGTCCAACTCTATACCCCTATCTTTCATCAAACATTGATGCTAGATAGAATTCTTCTTATTTAAAGATAAGCAAAAGGAACAAATGAACCATTCAAGAGCTTCTGAAAAATTCTATATCATAAGAGCAGCATAAGATTTCTCTGTAGACTCAGAGGAAAAGCATAACCCTGAAAATAGTTAATTACTATAGGAAACAATATTTAAGAAAATAACTGCTAAGGAATGGAGCAATAGAAAATCTTCTGTTCAAACACGGCTTCCAGGTCCTTTCGTTAGGCGCAAACCTGATTTTAGGACCATACAAGGTTTACTGGAGAGGATCAAGGTAATTATTTTAACCATGTGATCTTGGCCAAGTTATTATGAAAATTAAATGCAGAAATGTGCCTCACTCAAAGAATGGTACAGTGGGAAGAGTTAGTTTGCTTTAACAAATATTTATTTGGCACTGACTTCCTGCCAGGTGAAAGTGGAAACAAGACTTTATTTCTAGTCTCTGCTATGCATTAAGTAGCTGAATAACATCAATCAGGTCACTTAATCTCGCTCTCAGTTTCTTCATTTGCAAAATATAACAGATGAACTGGAATAAATTCAGGGCAATACTAACATTACGATTTTAGGATAAAGCAAAGTGGAAAAGCATACTGGGAATTATTAGAACATGAAGTATAAGATGGGAAAGGCAAGTGACAAAGACACCACTACCTGTCATTCATTAGGAAAATATAACAAACAAGGTCAGCGAGAGAAGTAGACAACAGCAATTACTTTGTCCTTAGTCAGATACTGACCACTCAAGGTAAAGTTCTATTTTCATAACAATGGCCAATGATGGTTTCCCAGTTAATGATTTAAGGACACTTTTTCAAATGAATACATTAATTCATTAGGCAATCTATGCCAATAGATTGCATAGTTATGAAAAGGAATAAAGAGTTATACGTGGAAACATTTAAGCTAAAATTATGGAATGTGGATATGAGCTATTATATTACGAGATCATTCTTCAAGCCCTGGAAAAACTTGTATGATTTTTGTATTTTGTATGATTTTTACAGGTATGTATAATTTTGTGTGATTTTTGCAGGTTTTTAATATTTTGTATGATTTTTATAGGTTTTTAATATTCACATTCTACCATGAGTATAATATAGAGAAATAAAAGAAAAGATATCATAACTTGCATTTTGTCATCCCAGGACAAAGACAGACCTATTAGTTTAAAAGGTTAAAAGAGAGGTTATCCTGATTCTCTAACTGAAATATTACCAAACCTGATGAGATTTATACAGTTTTCTTTCTTGCCTGAAAGACAGGCACTTAGTAAAAAGGTATAACGACTGCCTTTACCATACACTACATACATCTCACATGAAGATAAAACTTCAAAACGAGTGTATCCTTTATTATCTGAATACCAGATATTGATAGGCCACTCAATATGCAATTACTGAACTAGACCCAGTTAACAGTAGCCAAAAGTCTCCAGACCATCTGTCTTACTAGTCTGTTATGGTCCAGGAAATGGTTCCCTCTTGTTGCTTCTTCCCACAGCTAGAGTTACACTATTACAATCATTGATCTTATAGTACTATATATTTGGTCAATTGTTTCAGGTTTCCTAATCATCACTAAATGTATCTGAGGTTCAGCCACACGTTGGTAATGCAAGAAACAATAATCGTGTAAAATAGGCAGAATACAAATAATACAGCTAGTAACATTAATAAGGTCATAAGTAAGAATTTAAGCTAAGAACTTCCATTAGGTATAGCCCAGTATCTCCCCAGGTCACCTGACCAGTTTGTTTTACACCAATCACTATCTTTAAGGGAAATAATATATTGGCATCATACATAAAGTTCACCAAAGATGTCTGCATGTACAAGGTGTGTGATGGGTAATCAACCCCTTACTGGATTGAGAAAGGAATGTTATTTTTCAAGGAGTTACATGACTGGTGCCAGAAGAAAAATCGATCTTTATGGTTGAGCAGGTATTTCTGCCTTTGGGGAAGTCTGGTTAACCCATAGTACAGATGCATAGTGCACACTAGGGGGGAGGGAGGGGGGAGTGCACACACAAAGGGGCAGAGAAAAAATATTATGTTTAAATTTTTCTTGTATTGCCTTAAAATGTGAATATTTATTTCATCATAACCATAATATACAAACACTGCAATCCCTAAAGCACTTAAATGCTCCATTCAAAATTTCCATCAAGTACATACTACAAACAATGTATAAAGTAAATAACTACTTATTCAATATTGTTTTTATTTTATTTTATTACTAAAACTGCAATGGCATTATATTCTTTTACTTTGTTATAAGTATAAAATTTTCAATTAACTTATGAGTTAAACATGCTTTAGTTTCTGGGCTTTTGGCCTAGTGACAGAACCACCATTTATAATATTGCTTCCATTAAAAAATAGAATTGAAATTCCAAGCTGAATTAAAAGTTAATTTTGGGACACAGCACATGTGTAATTTCAGCATTTCATCTAGGATCTGGGGCAAACCTGGTAGGCCTGTGACCGAAACCTAGATGGACTGTGGTTAGAGGTACAAATAGATGTTCACTTGTACAGTGAGAGAATTAGGCAGAAAGTTTTAGAAAAGTAGGTAGAACCAGAGAAGGATAAGGAGGTTGATAAAATCAGAAAAGTTAAGACTAAGCACAAGAGATATACAGAAAGCAATGAAATTTCTATAACAATAAGAAAGGAAAGGATTACATTTTAATACGGGGTGGGGGCGGGGGGAATAAAGGGGTCATAGTGTGAATAAGAAGAAAAAGAAACAGACATTTGGTGGGAAACTGGTAGATAGTACATCTAATGTAATCCTTACAACAAGCAGATATTATCATCATTTTAGAGATGAAGAAACTGAGACCAGGGAGTGTACCCGAAACCGTGTACACTTTTAGGATTAGAACCTAAATCTAACTCCAACATTCTCATTCTCTTCCCTCCACATCATTGCTCCCTCCTTGGAGAGAGAAGGATGTGGAAAGTAAACAGATACAGCAAGAATCCAAATTTCACAATGAACAATGTGAGTGGGGGCATGCTGTGACAAACGTGAAATCTAAATTAGCCTACTTGGGCTTCCCTGGTGGCACAGTGGTTGAGAGTCCGCCTGCCAATGCAGGGAACACGGGTTCGTGCCCCGGTCCGGGAAGATCCCACATGCCGCGGAGCGGCTGGGCCCATGAGCCGTGGTCGCTGAGCCTGCACGTCCAGAGCCTGTGTTCCACAACGGGAGAGACCACAGCAGTGAGACGCCCGCGTACCGGAAAAAAAAAAAAAAAAAAAAAGTAGTACAATGCCTAAAAACACTAAGTTGCCAATAAATGGTAATTGCCATTATTTATAATCACTAGCAACTTTCTGCATCACCAGTATGTGCTAATTTCTTCTGAACACTATTGTGGTTAAACAACGGAGGTTTCCATATATTTCTTTCATCTGCATTTAACTTCTTCAGGCCTTCTGAAATATTTCAGAAAATTTGCTCCCCTTCTTTCCAGCAATTTAACTTTACATTCATAGAAAACTTCCACATCAAGAGTTAAATTGACTTTGATAGCTGGATCTCAAATTATAGGGAAATTGAAAAACAGGTCAAGTATTTCCACTTCCCCAGATAAAAATGTTTCAGACTCCATTTTCACAGCAGGGAGTACAGAGAAAAATGATTTTTTAAATTAACAATTGGAGTTATGACATTTTCAGTAAAGATTCTAAAAAACATAGAGCATAAAAAATGGTGGCACAATGAGATCTGTCAGGTCTGACAACCTAAAATGGTTGAAAAGAATTCTGAAAAGAATTTAGAGTTTAAGTAAAAGGAAAGGTAGAGGAAACCACTGAAGAAACAGGAATTGGGAGCTCTCTGATATAATTCTGATTCCTCTAATCACAGCATCATCAGAAAGCAATTTTTCCACTTTATTCATTCTCTGGAAAAATGATTGGAAGCAAATATCTTATTACACACAGAGCTTTCTTTCATCTGGATCATTCCACATGGCCCTCACAATAGTCCTGTCCTAAAAACAATATTAGGTGCTAAGTGGAATGGTCCCTTCTCTAAAGGCACAAAACTAATAGATGAAACAAAAGCAAATACCATTAATATATCATTTAAATGATGTTACTATTTATTGAATGCCTGTTCTATTCTAGTCAACATAGTAGGTGCTTCACATGTATGAACTCTAATCCCTGGAAAAAACAAAAACGTATTTTTATTGCATGGAAATTGAAGCTCACAGAGGTTATTAAAAAAAAAAACAAAAAGCTACTGCCTAAGATCACATAGGGACAGAACAGGAAAAAAACTGCATTTTATTATGGTAATTGAGAGGTAAAGGATAATATGATAGAAGCACTAAGGGCTCACAACATATTAGGCATCATGTCAAGGACTTAGCACACATTCCTCAAAACAACCCAGGAAGGTGTGAGGGGTATTATTGTCCCCAGTATGTAAAACAGGGCACTGATTAAGATTCTTGCCAAAGTCACAGCAAATGAGTGGTGAAAAGTATGATCTCCAGTCTAGTCTGTGAGGTTTTAACCACTAAGTCATCCACAGCTTCAAATCAGACACTAAAAGCTGACACAGTAATCCCACAGGAAAAGGGATTCAGAATGAGCACAGTTTGGGAGCAATAAAAGAAGTAGAGATAGAAAGAGCAAAGTGAGGAGAAGGAGGGCAGTGAAGAATAGCCTAACTAGGTCCAAGGTCAAATGTTAGAAACAGTCGTTATAAAAAATACTATAAATCTGGTCCCTCTTCATGACCCTTACATGAAGATATCCATCCCCAAGACTGTTTTCCTTGACCCCCACATTTCTCTACAGGCTATCCCTTCCATAGCTTCAATTATCACGCCTGAATAATATTTCCCAAGCCTTTCAATTGCCCCCATCCTGCATCTCCACAATGCTTCAACTCAAATTTCCAACTATACATAGATTTCTGTTTGGATGACATTAAGCTCAATTTTTCTGAAATGAAATTCATTATTTTTTCCTCCAAACTAGTTCTTGAATCTGACTTTCCTATTTTGACGGTGGCCTATCAACACATTTCTAGTCAACAAGATTTGAAACCCCAGGACTTTCCTGGTGGCGCAGTGGTTGGGAGTCTGCCTGCCAATGCAGGGGACACAGGTTCAAGCCCTGGTCCGGGAAGATCCCACATGCCGCGGAGCAATTAGGCCCGTGCACCACAACTACTGAGCCTGCGCTCTGGAGCCCATGAGCCACAACTACTGAGCCCACGTGCCACAACTACTGAGGCCCATGCACCTAGAGCCCATGCTCTGCAATCGGAGAGGTCACCGCAGTAAGAAGCCCGCGCACCACAAGAAAGAGGAGCCCCCGCTCGCTGCAGCTAGAGAGAGCCCGTGTGCATCAGCGAACACCCAACTCAGCCAAAAATTAATTGATTTAAAAAAAAAAAGATTTGAAAGCCCAAATTCTCAAGATTTGACTCCAAACACTCTTTGGGACCCCAATTTCCAAATAAGTTCAGCAGATTCGACCTCCACCCTTCCGGACATCTACCTATCCCTTCTGTTTCTCTCTTCTACCTTCCATTCCCTCTATTACATCTGTCTGCAGTTTTCCATTCCGACACCACGTTCAAGCACAAAGCCTTCATTATCTGTCACCCAGATTCATGAAATACTCTCAATTGGCCTCCCTGTTTCTGTATCTCCATTCGAATCCTACGCAACACCACAAGACCATTTTCCTAAGGCACAATTCTCATCATATCACTCCGCTCACCAAAAACCTTCAACAGCTTCCCTGGAATTATTCAGTTAAAGACAAAAGCATTAGGCATTTAATGTGCATTCAGCCCAATCCATGTTCTATCAACAATGTACCATTTGTACTTATTTCTGGAACAAGTACCTCACTTTTTTTCCTCCCCATGTTCTGTCTTCTAACTGGGACCTCCATTATGCCATCCATCAAATTCCTACCTATGTAAAAACAGATATATGTTAAATGGGAAAAAAAATAGATACAGAAAATATCTGAACACTGTACTTAAACTATGTTAAAAATAAAGGTACATTGCCTATCATTTCATGTAAAATGCAAAAGACTGATAATATCCAATATAAGCAAGCATGTAGAGAAATATAAGTGTGCTCATACACTGAAGAGTGTAAATTGCTGCAATATTTTTGGAGGAAATTTGACAATTTTCTACTAAACTAAAATATGTTTAATCTTTGACTGAGGAATTTCACTTCTAGGAATTTATCCTATAAAAAACCCCACACAACAAACAGCACAGGGAATACAGTCAACATTTTATAATAACTTTGTATGGAGTATATTCTATAAAAATGTGAATTACTATGTTGTACACCTGAAACTAATATAATATTGTAAGTCAACAATACTTCAATTTAAAAACAAGAAAGAAAGAAAGAAAAAGAAAACCCCCACAATTATGCAAGGATTATTTGTAATAGCAAAAGTTTAAGACAATTTAGGTGGTTACAAAAATATACTATGCTATACCCAGACTCTAAAATACTGTGTACCCACTACTACAGGTAACCAACAAGGATCTATATATAGCACACAGAACTATATTCAATATTTTGTAATAACCTATAAGGGAAAAGAATCTGAAAAAGAATAGACATATACATATGTGTGCATGTAAGTGTGTGTGTGTGTATATATCTGAATCACTTTGCTGTACACCTGAACTTAACACATCATTGTAAATCAACTATACTTTAATAAAAACAATTTAAAAATAAAATACCATGTACGCATTTAAAAGAATGAAATAGAGTAGACAATGACCGAAACAACAGCTAATAATTCCTGACTGCTTTCTAACAGCTAGGCATTCTTTTAAGTTCTTTACGAGTGTTAACTCTTTTCAGAAAAGCTTAGGACGTGAATCTGCATGTACTTAGGTGGAAACATGCTCTTGTCACAATGAGGAATGAAAACAAGCAAACTACAAAATGATACATAATGTACCAAGTGCATATAAAAGAAAAGGGAAAAGAAAAAACACCATGCTTTAACCGTTCTCAATAGTGGTTACCCCCTAGGAAAGTGTTTTCAATATGGGAAAAGAAGTGGACTTCTTCTTTTTAATCCTCTTTGAATTTTGCATATTTTTTAAAGCCTGTAGTGCTTTGTAATTTAAAAAACACTGCAAGACATGCATATTTAAAGACTGTAAATAAACACATTAAATTAATTGTAAGGTGTTCAGATTTTTTTCTTTTTTCTATTTTCAAACATTCTATATTACTTTTACTGTTATTGTCATTCAAGGTCCATTTAAAATGCTATCAACTACTCTGTCCTATGAGACAGTATGTGGTAAGGACTTTGAAATCACACAGACCTAGGTTTGAATCCAGCAGGTACCACCTTAATGACTGACCTTGGACAAATTATTTAATCTCACTGGGCCTAAAATTTCTCATTTTGTTAGAGACAATGCTACCAATATCAAGGGATTTATGTGAAGATTAAATGAAATAACATCTATGAAACATTTAGCACAGTGCCCACCGTAAAGGTCTTCCGTTAAAATCCTTTCTTCCTTGGAATTTTGCCTAATTCCACCAACTTTAACCAGTCTCTTCTGGGACACTCCAAAAGCTTTGGGTTTTTTGCTAATAAAAAAATTTTCGGCCACAACTGGTTGACTTGTCTTAAGGCAAATTTCTGAAGGCAGCAAAGGCATCCTACTCCTTGATTTCCTTTCACAATGACTAGCAGACAACCTTGAAAACAGCACTCAGTGCAATGTACTACAATGTGATTTCCAGGGAATCTGACATTACCTAAGTGGACAGGTGTGAAACAGAAGGTACAGCCAGCAAAAAGAATCCACATACTGGCTTATTAAAAGACTTAGTAGAACACATCCCTTTAAACAAAACCATCCTTTAAAAAGTCTAGCTCAGGGCTTCCCTGGTGGCGCAGTGGTTGAGAGTCCGCCTGCCGATGCAGGGGACGCGGATTCGTGCCCCAGTCTGGGAGGATCCCACGTGCCGCGGAGCGGCTGGGCCCGTGAGCCATGGCCGGTGAGCCTGCGTGTCCGGACCCTGTGCTCCGCAACAGGAGAGGCCACAACAGTGAGAGGCCCGCGTACCGCAAAAAAAAAAAAAAAAAAAAAGTCTAGCTCGTTGTTTTCAGTAAATCAATAGACCAAATTTTAGCCTCCCACTTCTCCACTATCCAAGTAGACATTCAAATCTTTCTACTTTTTCTTTAATTCAGAGAAAAAAGAAAATATCTGAACTAAGAAGTTTAGCTTTATAAAGAAATACTTCTAATAATACATTTACAAACGGAAAACTCCCCTTTGTCCTTAGGGCAGCACAAGACGTAAACAAATTAAGGGCAGAGGTAACACCTAGTCACCCCAGAGAGTCTCTGAAATTCTAAAGGCACACCAGAGGTGGGGGTGAGGGGAGCTAAGATTTCTAAATTAAAAGACACTTTAAAAGCCAAATAGGGCTCTAAGTAAACTCCATATAGGTAATTACGCCATTAGCTTTAGATAAAAAGGGAGTTTCCGTTGCTTAAAATTAAAAACAAAAAATAAAAACACTGATGCGTGAATAAAGTCAATGCTTTTCATGATCCCAGACACGTCTCTACTTACAATCACCCTTTTCATGGGATTAAAGCTCCGTAGTCAAAGTCAGGTGACTTATCATTAATCTAACTCGTTCGTGAGCACTCATTAGCTCAACACAAGCTCGCAAGCTCCAGAACACAGTTTGTTAATAAAGCATCCATCCTGCGTCGCCGACCGCCCGGGTCAGCACAGGCGCCTGCTCTCTCAGTACTGTCACCGAGCTGGATTCAATTTGTAAGCGCTTTGCGAAGAGCTCGGACATAAAGAAAAGAGGAGACACTTACCTCGAGAAGCAAAGGCAGCCTATCCAACTTCCGGTTTTGTTACAACTTATATCTCATTTCAGCAGCTGGGTGGAGCCAGTTTACCCATGAAGAAAAGAGAACGTTTCCCAAACTGAAACGGAAAACTGGATTTGCAAGACCAGTGCTAGTCTTAGGACTCAGTTTCTGAGAATTAACCATTCTATTTTACACAAAGGAACACTTTTTTCCAACTAATAATTGTTTCACTGAGAAAATTAAGTTCTTGTCTTTTACTATAAAACCATTTGAAAATACAACCTGTTCTATATAATGCTAAGTAAAGACAAACTAAAGAACCTGTTTGTGCTTAGGTTAGGGTTGCCAAATTTAGCAAATTAATGTATAGGATGTTAAATTAGAATTTCAGATAAACAACAAATAATTCATTAACATAAGTATTGCCCTATGCAATACTGGGGATATACTTATATTAAAAAGTGATTCATTGTTTTCCTGAAATTCAAATTTCTATTTTATCTGGCAACCCTATCTAGAGAATAACAGTAATTAGCAAACTATTCCAATTAACTACAAAATGTGTAATAGAATCAGACTGCGTAGAAATGAAGCCTTTGAAAGTGTAAATGACATAATGCAAAAGAATTCTTTTATTATGCAAAATTTACCTTGGAATTTAGGAGTTCTGTTTGTTTTTGTTTCTTTTTAAGCCTTTAATCATTGTTTTTTCAAGATTCTTTTTGCAAAAAAAAAAAAAAATCAGGGCTAGGAAAAGATAATGTTCTGAAAATATTAAACACTTCAGACCATGACTAACATGTGCAGACTGGAAAACAGACTTTGTCACAGACGCCGTGACCTGTGATCATTGGTTGGCAATCACACTAGTAAACTCTCTAGAACCATTTCTAAAGGGGAGAAAAGTAGGGAAAGAACACCATCACTTTAATCTTTCTCTTTAGGAACTTGTCACAAGTAACAAAAGCCCTCTTTACAGGATTTTAGAGAGAAGCTTTATATAAAGAAGATGCAGCTCTGGTTTTCTATCCTAAAGCTGCTTGGAACACGAATGAATTTAAACTAAGTCAGTTGATCTTCAGTCCTTCTATATAAAGCGCCAAGTGGTGACATAACTTTCTCTAGTTTTAGTTAGACTCTTTCCAGTAATAGTCCCCAGTGGACACTTTACATGCCAAAAGCATGATAAAAAGTCTATAAAACAAATAATTCTTAGAATATACTATCATAATCTTTAATCCTAAAGTACAGTAGAAAAAACTGAATGGAGAGGCTTAGCACTATCTAAAACTACCCTTTCCAGGCCTGTCATTTCCCTGAAAGTCCCCAGTTATAATTCCCCTTATCATTCCCTCCCAGAAGTTCACCTCTATGGGGTTCTTCATCAGCTACTTGTCAGCTGCCAGAAAGGAAACCCAATTTATTAAAGTTTTCAATGGACCTTGGACTCTGAGAAGTACATACTAGCCTATTGGAGCCCGCTCTCATGTCTCTAAATTAGCAGTTCTCAAATTTTTTCGGTTTCAGGACCCCTTTGCAACTCCTAAAAATTACTGCAGCCTCTAAGAGATGTTTGGTTATGGGGGTGATGTCTGTCAATATCTATTGTATTAAAAAAAATAAAGTGAGAAATATTTAAATACTTATTCACAAATTCCACCAATTTATTTATGGACAAATGACAATAATGAACTCTACATGTTGACGATATTTTTTTACTCTTGCTTTTATAAATGTTTTTCAAAAATAAGAATTTAGTGAGAAGAGTAGTATTGTTTAAATTTTTACAAATTTTACAAATTTCTTCGGTGCCTGAAGACAGCTGAATTCTCATATCTTCTGTATTCAGTCTGTTGCAATATCATATAAGCACATCATGCAGCCACTGGGAAAATCTACTGCATACTCATAAGAGAATGAGAATGAATAAGGCAAATAAAGTATAGCAAGAACAATAATAACGATCTATTGAGCTTCTGTTCTGACCGAGGCACATGAATTATCGTATCCAAGTCTCACAAGGACTCTAGGTAAAAGGTATTTGTTATGGACATTCTGCAGCTGAGAGGGCTAAGGATGTGCCTGGCTAAGTAAATAGCCCAAGGTCAGGCAGAGAAAAGTGACAGACCCGGTTCTAAGCCAGAGCTATTAACTCTCTACACTGTCAAGTGTGAATGAGGGCTGATGGACCAAGCTTAAAAACGGGAGCGGTGTGTTTCACTGGTGGCGCAGTGGTTGAGAGTCCGCCTGCCGATGCAGGGGACATGCGTTCGTGCCCCGGTCCGGGAAGATCCCACATGCCGCGGAGCGGCTAAGCCCGTGAGCCATGGTCGCTGGGCCTGCGCGTCCGGTGCCTGTGCTCCGCAACGGGAGAGGCCACAACAGTGGGAGGCCCGCGTACCGCAAAAAAAAAACAAAAAAAAAAAACGGGAGGGGGAAGGGTAAGCTGGGACAAAGTGAGAGAGTGGCATGGACGTATATACACTACCAAACGTAAAATAGATAGCTAGTGGGAAGCAGCTGCATAGCACAGGGAGATCAGCTCGGTGCTTTGTGACCACCTAGAGGGGTGGGATAGGGAGGGTGGGAGGGAGGGAGATGCAAGAGGGAAGAGATATGGGGACATATGTATATGTATAATTGATTCACTTTGTTATAAAGCAGAAACTAACACACCATTGTAAAGCAATTATACTCCAATAAAGATGCAAACAACAACAAAAAAAACCTTCCTATTATAGTCAACATTTCATTAAAAATTACATTGAAGTAAAACATCTCCAATTGATTAGACCCTGCCTCAACTCAATAAAACCAAACCCACTGTCTAAAATGGACTCATTCTCACTCGGCCTTTAATTATGGCCATCTCATCCAAATTCATCCAAATTCATCCCCCCTTCTCTATCTCCACTGCCATCACTCTGGCTTAGGTCCTCATTACTTTTCAACTGGACTATGGTCATTATCTACTAAGTGCCTCCAGTTTCTCACCAACCTAATAAGCCATCCCACATGCTACCATATTAATCTTTCTAAAGTATAACTAACATCATGTAATTCTTCCGCTCAAAAAACCTTCACTTACTACTTATTACTGAATGAATGAATGTCCAGATTCCATAGACAGATGGTAAAATGAAATAATATCTGTAAATCACAGTGCCTGACACAGAAGTGTTTAAAAAATCATACTTAAAAGAAAAAAACTTTTTTTGATTTGTGAATGAGATGCCCCATCTTCCCAGTGCTTCACAATAAATTGTTCCAAAATTACCCATGAACTTCTAACCAAACTCTGTTCACTAAATCCATATTTCACATGTTCTCTGACAACACAAAGCCATTCTCAGCATTAGATTAGTAGTAGCAACATTCTTCTTCATAATTTTCTTTCTACCTGTTCCCGGTCACTTCACATTATTCTCCTCTAAACACAGCCTACTCCTTAAATTACTCAACATAATGTGACTTCTCTATGATGAATGATCCTGAAGAATATCTGCCACTTCACACAAACCCTGGCTAAAATTATCTGTGTCTTCAAAAGATAACTAACGTTGTGGAAAGTGTCCAAAAAGATTAGCTTATATGAAAAGGTTGTTTTGGGACGGCATTCTTGAGAACACGGAAATGTCCTCGCACACAAGAGACATCTGGCTGAAGGATCACAAATGGTTCCAGCACCTCTTTGAAGTGTTCAGAGAATTAAGCGTCCTGGAACGACTTGTTCATGTTGTTTAAGAACAAGAAAAGATTGAACAATTTAATTACTTTAATGGGTTCGCAAATGTTCTTGTACGAACTTGCCTGCAGGCCGAAACATATTTTGAAGCCGATGATCCGTATCTGATTTCTATTTTTTACTAGCTGAAAAACAAGCTCATTGTGTATCCAGTAAATAAATATGTGGACGGGCAGAGGTTTGGGACTCTTGACTGTTGGAGTCCTGAGTCCCCTGCTGTTCATCCATTTAAATCCATTCTCCTTGTCCGCCTCTTCTTTGGGACCCGAACGACAAGTGGCGCCCGAACAGGGACCTGAAGAGAGGTTAGTATTGAATTCAGACAACGGAGAACCGAAAGGACTTCGAACGCTCGTGAGCAAGCGACGCTTTCAGGAAATTTCTGGCAGGGACATGGGGAATTCCCCATCCGTAGAGAGCCAATATATAAGAATATTATGAGCTCTTTTGAAGAGCTCTGGAGTAAAAGTGAAAGAGACTTCTCTTCGGGAATTATTTGCAGTAGTACAGAAGCATTGTTACTGGTTTCATCCTACAGGTAGGACTCAATTAAATTTGAAAGTTTGGAAACAAGTTTTAAGAGCCTTGCGGAGAGCTCATCAGTATGGAGACACTATTCCTGTCTCCGTATGGTCCTTATGTAATTTGATTACTTCCGCTTTGCAGCCTTTTCAGTCAGAATCTGAGTCAGGTCAGTCGGAGATAGTTCCTCCGACTCGTAAGGAGTCTGTCTCCTATAGAGATTATGAATCTGCTGGTGACATACTCTCTCGACCTTTGCCTGCCTTGCCCAAACATAAGGGGGACAGCAACAGGGAGAATTTAGGTCGCTCAGCTCAAATACCAGGAGTGAGACCGGTTTTTGGACCTAGACCATGTGAGGACGAGAGTCCTTCTGACTTGAATCTGTCCCAGTTGTTTGACCATTCTGAAGGTAATAGTAAAAGAGATTTGTCTGAATTCTCTGTGTTGCAAACCAGTTCTTCGGAGTCAGACTCTGATTCTCCATCTGACTCAGAAGAGCCATCGTACCACGTTTTGCTTTCCCAAATTCGATAATTGGCAGATAGGGTGGATACTCTACATCTTAAATCTGCCCCTTCGGAAAGTCTATTGCCTAAAAATTTTAAACCTCCTATTGATCCTGCTGCTTTTACTGGCCCATCTGCACCACCATTGCTTCCTTATGATGATCTCACTTTAGGAAATACAGTTTCCTTTCATAATTTGAATCCTTTAACTAAAATACTGATGGAAGAAAATAATTCTGCTTCTAAGGGGCCAGCAGACTTTTTATCTATGTTCCCTGTTACAGTATAAAATCTGCCTCCAAATCAATGGTTTCCTCAAGGGTATCAGCAGTTTACTCATGAACCATTGTCTTATAAATTGTTAAAAGACTTGAAATTTGCTATTACTTCTTATGGAATGCAGTCTACACATGTGAGAGGGCTTCTGCAAGGGTTAGTCAGTAAGCATCATTTTATTCCATATGATTGGGAACAACTGGCACGAACCCTTTGGAACAAGGGGAATATTTGCAATTTCGTACATGGTGGGCTGAGGAGGCACAGAATACAGCTAGGAGAAATATTGCAAATAATGTTGATATTACTGTTGATCACTTACTTGCCCGTGGACAATGGGCAGGAGTACAAAGTCAGTTGCAATATGATGATGTAACTATAATACAGGTTAGAGTAGGTTGCTTAAAAGCATGGGATAAAGTTGAGTCACCTGGGAGAACTGGAAAATCTTTTGTTAAAATACAACAAAATTTAGGAGAACCATATACTGATTTTAAAGATTAAAAACTGCTATCGAAAGGGCTGTTTCTCAACCAGAGGTGCGTGACTTATTGTTGCAAACTCTGGCTTATGAAAACGCTAATGCTGATTGTTAGAAGGCTCTTCGTCCCTTAAGAGCTCAAAATGCTCCCTTAGATGAGTATATTAAAGTATGCATTGATATAGGCTCCCAAACATATCAAGCAAATTTATTGGCTGCAGCTATTACTGGAGGAATTAAAGGGACTAGAATCAAATGTTTTAATTGTGGAAAGCGGGACATATGAAGAAAGATTGCCGTAAGGCACAAAGAACATTACCAGCTCCTAAGAATAAATCCAGTCCCAATTCTCTGTGCAAACAGTGTGGGAAAGGATATCATTGGTCTAATGAATGTAAATCTAAATTTGACAAGCAAGGGAATCGGATCCAGGGAAACTGGACTTCGGGCTTAGCTCGGGGCCCTGAGACAAAAAATAGGAGCCAGTTACCCGTCAGACAGTTTTTGATCTATTTCATGCAACTGAAGGAAGTGCTGCTTTAGAAATATCTGTTCCTAAAGATATCATTATTACTCCAGGTCAAGGTGTTTATAAGATTGCCACTAACATTTATGGCCCAATACCTATGGATACTGTAGGATTGATTTTAGGGAGGAGCGGTCTTACTAGTTAGGGAATTTTTGTGCATACCGGGGTTATTGATAGTGATTATCAAGGAGAAATTTAGGTCATGCTCAGTACTCAACAAACTCACACTTTACAAAAACGACAACAAATTGCTCAATTATTAATTTTACCCTATATTAAAGGGAAATCAGCTCCAGTGAAAGGAACTGGAGGTTTTGGTAGTACTGATAAGGCTATATTTTGGCAAACCTTTCTAGGGACTCAGCATCCTTTTTTAACAGTTAAAATACAAGATTATTTTTTTTTCAAGGGTTAGCTGATACAGGAGCTGATGTCTCTATTATATCTACTGATCAGTGGCCGATACAAAAACTCTCTACCACTTTTATAGGAGTTGGTCATCTTCATGAAGTATCTCAAAGCCTTGATATGTTACGACTTGAAGGACCCGATAGGCAAGTTGCTTATCTTAAACCCTACGTTGCATCCATCCCTATCAATTTGTGGGGTAGAGATTTGTTAGAGCAATGGGGAGCTTTTTTATCTATCCCCTCTATAGCTGAACAAAGTAAGAAGATGATGCTACCGATGGGATATCACCCTGGTCAAGGATTGTGGAAGAATAATAAGGGTATAACAGAGCCTATTGTTTTATCCAATAATCCTGGAAGACAAAGTTTGGGATTTCCAAATTTAGAGTAGAGGCCACTGTCCGATATTATGCTCTCCCCCTTACCTGGTTAACAGATAAACCTGTTTGGGTTGAACAGTGGCCTCTTACAAAGGAGAAGCTACAAACATTACATCAGTTAGTACAAGGGCAGTTACAAGCTGGACACATACAACCATCTACCAGTCCTTGGAATTCCCCTGTATTTGTTATCAAAAAGAAATCTGGTAAATGGTGTATGTTAACAGATTTAAGACTGTCAATAAAGTAATACAACCTATGGGGCCTTTGCAGCCCAGGATTCCTTTGCCTTCCATGATTCCTATGAATTGGAAACTTATTGTAGTTAACCTGAAAGATTGTTTTTTTTTTTTTTACCATTCCCATACAAGAAAAGGATAGTGAGAAATTTGCATTTACCATTCCTTCACTAAATAACGAACAACCTGTTAAACGTTATCAATGGAGGGTTCTTCCTCAAGGTATGTTAAATAATCCTACTCTTTTTCAACATTTTATCAATCAACCTTTAGATGAATTACATCATGAATTCCCTTTCTCTAAAATTATTCATTATATGGATGATATTCTTTTTGCAATGAATGACGAAGAAGGATTGCAGCAATTGTTTCTCCGAGCTACTCAATTATTACCAAAATATGGATTGGAAATAGCCACTGAAAAGGTGCAACAGCAATCTCCCTATTTGTACTTAGGTTATAAGGTAGAAACGTCTAAAATAGTCCCTCAATGTATACAGGTAAGGAGGGATAAGCTTGTTACTTTAAATGATTTTCAAAAACTTTTAGGAGATATTAATTGGTTGCGCCCTGCTTTAGGTATTCCAACTTACATGTTACAAAATCTTTTTGCTATTCTAGAAGGTAACCCTGATCTTAATAGTCCTCAAATTTTAACTCCTGCTGCTTTGCGTGAACTGCATTTAATTGAGCAACATTTAATTGATGCATATTTAGATCGGATTGATTTAATATTGCCTGTTGATTTTATACTATTTCCTTCAGATCATTCTCCAACTGTAATTTTGTGTCAAGATCAAAAAATTCTTGAATGGATTTTCTTGCCTCATAAAACTGTAAAAAAGAATGACTACTTATATTGATAAGCTATGTGACCTCCTTATTAAGGGCCGTCTTCGGTTACGACAACTAATAGGAAAAGATCCTGACTCTATTATAGTTCCTTTAACACTTAAGGAAATTACTCATTTATATCAGATAAAAGAAGAATGGCAGATAGCCACTGCCGATTTTGTGGGAGAAATCCACAGTCGATATCCAAAAGAAAAAAGATTACAATTTCTAAAGCGAACTTCCTTTATTTTAGGACGTACTGTCTCTAGTTCTCCTTTAACAGCGGAAACTTGGTATACTGATGCTAATAAACATGGCATGGCGGGATATTCTAACGGAGACTTTTCAAAAGTCATTCAATCTCCGTATACCTCAGTGCAAAAGGCAGAATTATTTGCCATTATCTTATTACTTACTGATCAATCTCAACCATTAAACATTGTAACTGACTCTCAATATGCTGAATTTGTAGTAAAGCATGTAGAAACTGTTGTAATACCTCATACAACAGATGAGTTGCACAATTTATTTCGACAATTACAATTGCTTCTCCAATCCAGAATAAATCCTTTTTATATTACACATATCCACCCTCATTCTGACTTGCCTGGCCCTATGGCTCACCTTAATAATTATATTGATCAATTTTTTTTTTTTTTTTTTTGCGATACGCGGGCCTCTCACTGCCACGGCCTCTCCCGTCGCGGAGCACAGGGTCCGGACGCGCAGGCCCAGTGGGCATGGCTTATGGGCCGAGCCGCTCCGCGGCATGTGGGATCCTCCCGGACCAGGGCACGAACCCGTGTCCCCTGCATCACCAGGCAGACTCTCAACCACTGCGCCACCAGGGAAGCCCTATATTGATCAATTATTGATTGGATTTGCTTCTGCCAAAGAAGCACATCAAGTTACACATATAAATGCCAGAGGCATACAACAACAATTTCAAATCCCATTATCTCAAGCTAAAGAAATAGTACAAAAATGTCCACAATGTGGTCCTGTACATGGAAGGGCTTATACGGCAGGAGTCAATCCACGGGGTGAATCACCTAATCAACTTTGGCAGATGGACGTTACTCATGTTTCATCTTTTGGCAAATTGGCTTATGTCCATCATTCTATTGATACCTACTCAGGATTTACCTGGGCCTCCTCTTTATCTTCAGAATGAGCTGATGCAGTTATTCTGCATTTGCTTGAAGCTTTTTTTTTTTTTTTTTTTTTTTTTTTTTTTTTTTTTGTGGTACGCGGGCTTCTCACTGTTGTGGCCTCTCCCGTTGCGGAGCACAGGCTCCGGACGCGCAGGCTCAGTGGCCATGGCTCACGGGCCCAGCCGCTCCGCGGCACGTAGGGATCTTCCTGGTCTGGGGCACGAACCCGTGTCCCCTGCCTCGGCAGGCGGACTCTCAACCACTGCGCCACCAGGAAAGCCCGCTTGAAGCTTTTAATGTTATGAGAATTCCATCTTCCATTAAAACAGATAATGCCCCTGCATATATGTCCCAGAAATTGCAACATTTTTTCCACACATGGCATGTAAAACATATTACCAGAATCCCTTATAATCCACAGGGTCAAGCTGTCATTGAACGGGCGAATGCAACTTTAAAACAGATGCTTTTAAAACAAAAAGGGGGAGAAGGGAGGCTAGAATCACCAAAGATAAGAATATTAAGAGCTTTATTCACATTGAATTTTTTAAATCGAAACGAGGACAATTCTACTGCAGCAGAAAGGCATTGGATCAAACAAGTTTCAAAGTATTTAGATCAACCCGTTTATATAAAAGATATCGAGAATAATATATGGGAACCTGGATTGTTATGAAAATGGGGAAGAGGATATGCTTATGTCTCCACAGGATCACAAAAGCTTTGGGTACCATCTAGGTTGATCAAGCCTCGACATGAGCCGCAAGAGAGCATTTGATGAAGACGGTCTGAAAAGTTGGACGGAGGAACTCACTCTGGGACCTACTACACGACGGAGACCCAGAATGAGTACCAGAAATGCAAATATTCTGACTTGGGGAGATATTAAAGGATTGACCTTAAAAGCTGAGCAGGTGGTTAAGGAGCAAGGCCAACCTGTTACAACATCTTATCTTTTTCTGACCATGTTGGCACTCAATTACCGCCCAGGTAACTGTAGTAGAGGGAGAAAACTATACTTATTGGGCTTATGTACCTAACCCTCCGTTAAATCAAGCTATTCATTGGTTTAGTAGTCCCGTAAATATTTATGTTAATGATTCTTCTTGGTTACCTGGTCCGTACGATAACCGAGGACCCTTGAAGCCAAGAGAAGAGGAGATGAATATAACTAATTATACAGTTGGAGTACAGGGACCACCTGTATGTATAGGGCATGAAGCACACTGTTTAAAAATAATGTCACAAGCATGGTTAGTCATAATTAAGAATACAACGAAGGAAGGAGGACCGCGAATGTTTTATCTTTTGCATGCCTATGGTTTTGAGGGTAATAAAACTAATAGTACTTTTCCCCCTGATTTGCCACATTGTATGCAGTCTGTAGTCAATAGTTTTGTGGACTGGGTACATTGGACCAATTGTATTGGGAATGAAATGTGAGTCTTAGTTAATACTTTCCATGGAAGCGTCATAGATTGGAGCCCTTTTGGCTCTGCTCGCAGGAAGGTAGATGGTAGTGAGCTACGGTGGCACAAAGGAAAAAATCATACCATTTACACAAGCGTTAATGATACTTCTGGAAATAGTTCCATTTACTGGCATGGAGGCGGCATGTCTCCTCCATCTCCACATATGCCCATGGGGCCTTTGCAAACACATTTATGGAAAATAGGTACTGCTTTAAAAGGAATGAATTCATGGAAAGGTCATATAGGGAAAAATAGTACTACCAATAAAACTGAAGTTAAGTTTACACGGAATGATACACATTTTTTACAAGCATGTGTATGATTGCCATATATCTTTATGAGAGGGCCTACAAGTTGGAATGAATCTGAATATTATGTACGTTGTGTAATTGTACCTTTTTAACATGTTTTAATAGCAGTATACTTTTTAACGCTTCAACAGAAAGCATTTATATTTTAAAAGCAAGAACAGGTGTTTGGTTACCAGTACAGATGCAGCGTTTATGGCAAGATTCACCTTCTATGATGCTTTTCCAACATGTGATTGATGAAGTGCTAAAGAGAGGAAAGTGCATGGTTGGACTGATTATTGCAGTCATTGTTGGACTTATAGGTATAACAGCCACCGCGGCAACTGCTGCTGTCGCATTACAGCAGTCTGTTCAAACAGTGGAATATGTTCAGAACTGGCATGAAAATTCTTCCAAATTATGGACTGCACAAAGAAGAATAGATAGTGAGATTAATTCACAATTAGCCGACTTACAGCAAGCCGTGGTAATGTTAGGAGACCAAATTGTAAGCCTGCAAAGGCAAATATCATTGAAATGTGATTGGAATATGCCTACTTTTTGTGTTACCCCAATCAAATATAATGAAACACATTTCCACCGAGAAAGTGTAAAGAAGCATTTATTAAATCATGGTAACATGACACAAGAGATTTTAGATTTACAGGAGCATATTGCTAATATGTTTAAAGAACAATTGAGGATGTTAAGCGGGGAAAACATTTTATCTAGTATTTCGGAAAGCCTTAGTAATATGAATCCTATGAAACAACTAAAAATATTTGCAGGATCTACAACTGGTTTAGCCATTATTGTGGTAATAATTTTATTTCTGTTCTATTTAGTCTGAAGAAGACAGGCCTCACAACGACAAGTGAACTCACAACAAACCATAGTCTTTAATGCTGCACAAGCTTCAGCAAAAACAAAAAGGGGGAAATGTGGAAAGTGTCCAAAAAGTTTAGCTTATATGAAAAGGTTGTTTTGGGATGGCATTCTTGAGAACACGGAAATGTCCTGGCACACAAGAGACATCTGGCTGAAGGATCACAAATGGTTCCAGCACCTCTTTGAAGTGTTCAGAGAATTAAGCGTCCTGGAACGACTTGTTCATGTTGTTTAAGAACAAGAAAAGATTGAACAATTTAATTACTTTAATGGGTTTGCAAATGTTCTTGTATGAACTTGCCTGCAGGCCGAAACATATTTTGAAGCCGATGATCCGTATCTGATTTCTATTTTTTACTAGCTGAAAAACAAGCTCATTGTGTATCCAGTAAATAAATATGTGGACGGGCAGAGGTTTGGGACTCTTGACTGTTGGAGTCCTGAGTCCCCTGCTGTTCATCCGTTTAAATCCATTCTCCTTGTCCGCCTCTTCTTTGGGACCCGAACGACGACACTAATGTTATTACTGAGACCCAATTTTGACTTCTCTGGATAAAATTAATCTCCTGAAAAAATCTTTACTTTCACCATAATTATTTTTACCATAAAAAGAATGGAGATGATCTGAAGTCATAAAAGTCTACTCTAGTGTAAATACATAGAGGATAACTCTTTGTGGCATAGGACATTGCCTTCTAGTAATTATTTTCAATTGAGATATTTCCTTGTTGTAACACACTGTCCTGCTCATAATAGAATGTCTAAGCATTCCATTATTCGAGCTATAAAATACAGAAACCCTGCTCTACCCATTAAGAGTGATAACCCAAAAAATGCCACTACACATTTCCAAAGTTGCAGCAGGAAGCAGATATAAGGTATGAGAGTGGATCCACTGTGTAAAGCTGTGATTAGATGAGTCACTCTGGGTCCCTGTGGAATGAAGCATTTTGCTTTTGAAGAAAATAAATACCAACAGGGGAAAGACCTAGAGTATTACCGCATTTTAGTAATAGTACTGCTTCTTTAGGTTGACAGGTGAACTCAAAAGAAGCCTGGCTTAAAACGAATGTGAAAAGGCAAAGGAGTGTGGTGAAAAGAGCACTAGATCATTCTAGACAAATCACTTATCTTCTCGTTTTTGTTACCTCAAGAGTAAAAATGAGACTTCCCTGGTGGTGCAGTGGTTAAGAATCCACCTCCCAATGCAGGGGACACAGGTTAGAGCCCTGGTCTGGGAAGATCCCACATGCCGCAGAGCCCGTGCACCACAACTACTGAGCCTGCGCTCTAGAGCCCATGAGCCACAACTACGAGCCCATGTGCCACAACTACTGAAGCCTGCGTGCCTAGAGCCTGTGCTCCGCAACAAGAGAAGCCACCGCAATGAGAAACCCGGGCACCACAACGAAGAGTAGCCCCCACTCGCCGCAACTAGAGAAAGCTCACGTGCAGCAACGAAGACCCAAACGCAGCCAAAAATAAATTAATTAATTTTTTTAAAAAATTACGAAAAGCAAAAGAGTAAAAATGAGGGATTACAACCGGAACTATATATCCTCTAAGGTTTCATGCCAAATTCTGAATGCAGGTTTCTGATGTCCAAGAAGGGACACATAATGGACCAGAAAAATACTAGATTTTTAGGGGAAAGGTCACTTAAAAAAAAAAAGAATTATCACAATCATCCAACAAATATTTTGTCAAGTACCTACAATATGGCAGATATTGTGCCAGGCACTAACCTATATTTGTACAAAATGGTTCTACATCTACTCTAATATACTGTGATTTCTTAGGTGGATGAGAAAGAAAAGAAAAGAAAAGGAAGAAAGAAAGAAAGGAATAACGGAAGAAAGAAAGAAAGAAAGGGAGGGAGGAAGGAAGGAAGGAAGTGGGAGGGAGGAAGAAAGGAAGAAAGTGGGAGGGAGGAAGAAAGGAAGGGAGGAAGAGGCACAATTACCTGGTAAACCCATGTGCCTACACACACGCAGTCTCCAGAAGCTGGAGAGACAAGGAACAAATTCTCACCTAGAGCCTGTGGAGGGTGTGTGCTTCTGCCAACATCTTGACTTTGGCCCAGTGATATTGATTTTGGACTTTTGGCCTCCAGAACTGTGAGAGAATAAATTTTTGTTGTTTTAGATCCCAAGTTTATGGTAATTTGTGTCAAACAATAATCAGTATTGAGGCAGCAAAGAAAAAAGAGCTTTATTTGGGGTCTTAGGAATTGCAATTTGGGAGACACAGATTCAGGGAAAACCGAAAGAGTGTTCTGGGGAAGAGAAAGAGTCAAGGGCCCACAAAGACTAAAGCCACATGGCTGCCAAAGAACCGTGACCACCCCTGATGCACGTCAGGAAACATCTGTCCTCCAGGAATCATGAGCTGCTCTAGGGCAAGGACCCAAACAAGCAGACAGGCTGCCAGGAGCCACCCTAGAGTAACGGTCCAACAAGGATTCTGAGTAGGACAAGACTCAAAAGACCAGATTTCATCCAGGCCAAGATGCACACAAGTCACACCTCCTCAATGGCCTCCTGGCTCATTTTACAGAGCTCTCTTAGCAACACCAACTCCATTTTTATTTTCCTTTCACATTTGTTACAGTAGCCACAGGAAACTTATCAACTCCCCTTTCCAATTTCTTCTTTATTTTTATCAATTAGTGGTACCCATTTTCCTCACCACTCAAACTAAACCTGGAGGACTTTCAACTTTTTTGTCTCTTTCCTATTTTATAGCTTAGAGTTTTTCAACTCAGAGCCACAACCCATTTGTCAGTGGACTGTAAAATCTTTAGTGGTCACAATCAGAAAACTGTTAATGAAATAAAATAGAAAAAAAAATCAGAGAAAATACCTTTATATGATAAGGGTAAGTGAATGCTATTTCATGAGCTTTTCTGATTATGAGTAGATATATCCTGGTTTGTGAGATGAAATGCATTTCTTACTGTGGGCAGCAGCCCAAAATGTTGAAACCAATTGCTTTTAATTTCCCCAAGTCAATTATCAGTTCCTTCTTTCTCAATATTGTTGGGAATGAAGAAATTTTCCTCTACCCTTCTAGGCTCTTCTGGATGGTCTAAGAATTAAATTGACATGAAACAGAATAACAAGAGAAAATCAAACAAAAGTTTAATAACATGAACACCTGGGAGAGATCCAGGAAAACTGAGTAACTTGCCAAAATGGCCTAAATCCTCACCTTAAGTACCATCTTCAGCTGAAGACAAAAGAGGATGTTGGGGGTAGTAGTTTGGGCAATTTAAAGAGGAGGAAGGTAATTGACATAGAGGTAGAAAAGTAAATGTTTGGTAAATAAATGTTTGCTGGGCCATGCAGAGACTATGGGACACAGAGTGGACTCTGATCTCTAGGTCCAGCTGAGTCCCCATCCCTCCCCCTCCCCCGACCACACTTATATCTCTGGTGATAGCTCTATTCTGGGAACAGGCCCTTTATCTAAATTATTTAGGCAGCCAAGGAGAATGTAGAAGAGAGACTTCCTGAGTCTTCTGTTTCTTAAAAATAATCAGCTTAAATTAATCCTCATGCCAAAGAGACACATTTAGGGGTGGCAAATTTTGCTCCCCTACAATACTTATATGTAAGCCTTCTTCCCATAGACATTAGACTATCAAGGGCCAAAGGCAAAAACAGAATGTGTAAGAGAAAAGGGATAGGACAAAAAAAAATAATAATAATAGGCAGTCTGGAAATAGTGAAACTTTTTGTCCATTTTTAGCATAAGCGAATTCACTGATAGCTAACTAAGAGTCCAGTCTGGATGGTGTGCCATTGAGCAGGCTGGCTGGAGTCAACATAGATAATAATTTCAGTAGTTTATGGATTCTCCAGGAAACTTTGATAATCCCTATGGAGCAAACAGGAGCAGCTGTCTCTTTATGATGGCTGCCATGTTTGTCCATTGGTCCCAACTCTGAGAGGCACTTCTGCACTCATCTAATACTCTCCTCCGGTCTCTTACTTCCCATCAGCCAACAGCAGAGCTGAGTACTGATCACATCAGTGATCTAAGTGCTTAGGAGAGTTGCTTAGTAACTAATCACTCCCAGTGCCTTCTCTGGGTCTAAATCTTTAACACACTGTTCTCTGCTGACCACAGTAGGCCACGTTTGCTCTTCTCTAGCCTAAAATGGGATATTTTCTTTTAAGATATTAAAAATAAGACTCTAAGTTCAGAACACTGAATAAATTCTTGACCTGAATTACTAATAACTTTACCTCTCTGAGAGCAAAGGAAGCAACAACCAGAACTTTATCTCTTGAGTCAATTCTGATCAACAGAGAAATTTTGATGAATCCAAAGATAGAAAACTTGAGGGAAACAGGAAGAAATTGGAAGTGGTGGCATCTATTTGGATGGGAAGATTGGTGGGAAACAGGGGAGGAGCAGGTTTGAAGGGTAGAAACCAAGAGATGAGTGTTGGACATATTAGGTTTTAGATGCCATTAAAATATTCAAGTGGAGACATCTTTTCATATACATGTATGAAGATACACATTTGAGTCATTGGCACTATGGTGTGAGCATGGATGGAAAAAAGAAGAGGTCTAAAGAATAAGCCTCAAGTGCACTAATGTTTAGAGGTTGGGAAGAACAGGCAAGTTCAGTAAAGGAAATTGTGATTGATTGGCCAGTAAAGTAGGAAGATAACTGAGAGAGTGGTGAGTCCCAAAATGTAGAAAGTGGTACCGGAGGTGGATGAGGTCCATCATGTCCAATGTTGCTGAGAGCTTGAATATACTGGAGACTAACAATTGACAAATGAGCATGGTTCTCAGAGTCACCTGTGGACCTCCTGCATCAGAATTACCTACTTATTAAAATGAGATTTCTGGACCCACCTCAGACCTACTGGACAGACTTTGTAGGAAGGCACTCAGAACTGTGCACTTAAACAAGCACAGGGTTATTCTCACATACCCAAGAGTTGCTGTATTAGAGTTTTTGTCATTGGAATGATTTCAGTCATTTCTCTAGACCCATGGTTCTCAGGCTTTAATATGCATCAGAATCATCTGATGGATTCCTTAAAACACAGATTACTAGAACCCACCTCCACAGTTTCTGATTCAGGAAGACGGGTAAACCTGAAAAATTGCATTTCTAACAAGATCCTGGCAATGCTAATGCTGTCAGTCTGTGGCTACAATTTGAGAACCACTGTACCAATGTTTTTTTAAAGGCCCTTTAAAAACAGAGTAAGAGGGGCTTCCCTGGTGGCGCAGTGGTTGAGAGCCCGCCTGCCGATGCAGGGGACGTGGGTTCGTGCCCCGGTCCGGGAGGATCCCACATGCCGTGGAGCGGCTGGTCCCGTGAGCCATGGCCACCGAGCCTGCGCGTCCGGAGCCTGTGTTCCGCAAGGGGAAAGGCCACAACAGTGAGAGGCCCGCGTACTGAAAAAAAAAAAAAAAAAAACAGAGTAAGAATATGTGTGATTCAAAATGTAGCCCCCTTCCCTGGCTAATAAAACTCTAAGATAACATGGTCTTCAAGATAATAAATTTCTCTCAAGTTTTCTCTCTCTCACTATAGCTGGAATTTCTCCTTCTTCAGGGAAGTCTCTGCTTTTAAGGCCTTTTAACATGCTCATCACTGCACCATGCTCACCCCAATATCTCGGACAGTCTCCCTTACTGAAAGTCAACTGATTATGGACTTGAATCACATCTACAAAACACCTTCACAGCAACATCTAGATTAGCATTTGATGGAATAACTGGGGATTATAACCGAGCAAAGTTGTTGACATCAAACTACTGTATCTAAAATAGTGCTCCTTTTAACTCTCTACCCATACCTTACTTTATCTTCTTCACAGAACTTATCACTACCTGATATTATGTTTACATATTTATTTCTTTATTTATGTATTGGCTAGCTCATCTGCTGGAATATAAGTTCTGTCAGGGAAAGAATTTTATCTTTTGGCTTTGCTTTTAACTACTGTTTGTTCAAATAATCTCCTATTTTGGACATTGTGTTTCATTCTGCTGTTTTATTATTATGAACAACATTAATGTAAATATTCTTGTATATACATACATCCTGGGTCACTTCTTCAATATTTAATTTTTAAAAGTAATCTTTTTTAAATGTCATTTTTTGGTTAATTTTTTTCAAGTCATGTTTATAGAAGTATAATTCTACAAAGAGTGAAATTTTCCCTTTTTAGTGTAGAGTTCTGTGATTTCTGACAAACATGCAGTCATGTAACCACCACAATCAAGAAACAGAGCATTCATATCACCTCAAAATGTCCTGTTGTGACCCTTTATATTCAACATTTGCCTCACCCCCACTCTAGAAACCATTTGTATTAGTTTGCTAGGACTCCTGTAACAAAATACCACAAACTCAATTGCTTAAAAAATAGAAAATCTACATCTCAAAGTCCGAAATCAAGTTGACAGCAGGTTTGGTTCTTTCTGAGGGCAGTGGGGGAAGGATCTGTTCCAGGCCTCTCCCCTTGGTTTATAAATGACTGACTTCTTCCTATGTGTCTTTATATCATATTCCCTCTATATGGTTCTGTGTCCGCATTTTCCTTTTTTATAAGGTCACTAGTGATGTTGAATTAAGGCCCACCCTAAAGGCTTCATTTTTAACTTGATTACCTCTGTAACAACACTACTCCAATAAGGTCACATTCTGAGATACTGGAGTTAGGACTTCAACGTATGAATTTTGGGGCAACACAATTCGACCCATAGCACCATTGATCTGTTTTCTCTCCTTATAGATTTGCCTTTTCCAGAATATCATATGAATGAAATCATAGCTTCTATGGCCTTTTGCGTCTGGTGTCTTTCACTTAGCATAGTTGCATTTGAGATTCATCCATGTTGCATGTATCAGAAGTTCATTCCTTGTTATTGCTGAGTAATATTCCATTGTATGTATGTACCAGTTTGTTTATCCATTCACAAGCTGAAGGACATTTGAGTTGTTTCCAGTTTGCAGCAATTATAAGCATAGTGACTTATAAGTCTATAAGTCACCATAAACATTCACATACTGGTTTTTGTGTGCACAAATGTTTTCATTCCTCTTGAGTAAATACCTAGATGTGGGATTGCTAGATCATATGGTAAGTGTATGTTTAACTTTATAAGAAACTACCAAATTGTTTTCCAAAGTGACTGCTCCTTTTTTTTCATTCCAACCAATGATATGTGAGGATTTAAATAATAAATAAAATTGTATTTTGTGACATCATTTGGTAATACTTAAGGATATTAATTCAGTATTGTAGAAATGATGGAAGCAAGGGGTATAGTTTTAACTCAGAGGTTATCTGCCTATACCACTCCACCCCAAGAAAAGCTCTTTGTAAGTAGCCTATTCTGAGGGGGGGGGGGCGGATTCTTCTAATTGCAACAAGTTGTTTATACATATTTAGTTCTTAAAATTTTTATCAAAATAAAACATGCAAATAGGTTTTTAAAAACCAAGTAGTACAGAAGCCATATAATGAAAAGCAATCATTCTGTGTTCCTTTGTCCCCTACCATCGGTTCCCTAACCTAGAGGCAAAATCTTTTACATATATCTGCTTTGGTTCTTTTGGTTATTACCATTTTTGTTAATAATATACTCTTCGTACTATTTCTTGATACAATACCTTTAGACATTCTTTATTAATTTCCTGCCACTCTCCTCTGTTCACTTCTACTCTCTATATGTTCATATCACTATTTTTAGCTCCTCTAACTGGCTACTTTTGTGACTTAATATAATACCCAAACTTCTGTCTACTTGTCTCAAACAAAGACATTGAATTTCTCCTATAGTAGATGAGGATAATAGGACCTGTAGCATTCTATTTATATTCCTTTCCCCATCCCCTCCCATCTTCTGTCAATGACTTGGTCAAGGTGAATAACATATTTACAGTCTATTCTGTAACCCTAATTAGGTCTTCCCTGTTTTGCCTGTAAATTGATTTCAAAATTGAAAACTATAAAGATACCTACATTATGATTATTGATTATTTTAGTATTGTTCACTGAAGAGTCAAGATGGATTTCCTAACTTATGTCTCCAAGTCTTGATCCAAGTGCCACTCAATATGACAATGTACAAAACGGATTCTCTTTTCTTACTTCCCACCCATTGTTAGAAATCAGACTACACTTTGTGTTGCTTCATGTTTAGAACATTGACTTTCCCATACTGTTTAATGTTTCTTTGTTTTGCCTTGGGGTTTCTTAGAATCTTTTTGTTTTTCTTGTAGGATAAAGAAGTAAATGCATTCCACCCAATATCTTTAATATCATCCAGTTTCTTATTCATTCCATCTGTTGCTTAGAATCCATATCCATTCCATTTTCCTTTAAGTCTATAGATTTCCTATTTTCGACTGGATTTTAGATTATGAGTTTCTTGTATAGTTTTTTTTTTTGAAGATTTTAATTGTTTTTCCTTTCTAAAAAAAATGCATTGTATGCTCTTTGCCATGTCCTAAAGTTCTTACCTTTTTTTTTTAACGGATTCAGTAGTTTCTTAAATTTTTCTGAGTATTGAAGGGCTTTATCTTGTTTTCAAATAGCTTCTGTTCTCTGAATTATCTATTTCCCTGAGAATCAGGTTTTTTCTTTCATTATTTTAGTTCCTCTTTTTTATATTGTAGGCTTCCTGCAAATGACAGGAGGTTCAGCTGCTTATTTCAATTTAAGAATGTGGCAGTGGAAAGTCTGACGAGGCCTCAACAGGAACAACCTCACTCTTCCTCCGTTGTGTGTCTCTCACTCTCACACTACTGCCACACTCACTTCTCACACCAGATGTGTATGCATTTTTCCTCACACCAAGCAATTCTCTGAGACACCATCTAGGTGTTCTACAATTTAACTGAATTCTGACACTATCTACCTGGAGATAGCATCAGATCCCACAGGTTAAGGGCTCAGTTCTACAAGACTTCCCCCCGCCCTCCCACTTCAGATGCCAATCACAAGTCCAGGTTGTTACCTAGGCTTCTGACTGACTGAACTGAAGGTTCCCATAACCCCCTCCTTGGGTTCAATCAATTTACCGGAATGGTTCCCAGAACTCAGGAAAACAGTTTACTTCTAAGATTACCAGTTTATTGTAAAAGGACATAACTCAAGAAGAGCCAGATGGAAGAAATGCACAGGGCGAGGTGTGTAGGAAGGGGCACAGAGCTTCCAGGCCCTCTCCAGGCCAGCCACTCTCCCAGGACCACCACGTGTCCACCAGCCCAGAAGTTCCCTGAATGCTGCACTTTTGGGGATGTTTGTGGAGGCTCCATCATGTAGGCATAATCAACCATGAACTCAACTTTCAGCCCCTGTCCTCTCTCTAGAGAATGGGGGTAGAGGGCTGAAAGTTTGAAGCTTCTAATCACAGCTTGGTCTTTTTGGTGACCAGGCCCCCTCCAGGAGCCCATCACATGTCAGCTCATTAGAACAAAACACATTCACAAAAATCCAAGAGATCTCAGTGTCCGCAACCCAGGTCAAACACCAGATATTGGAACAAACGACTGCTTAGGAAATTACAAGGATATTAGAAGCTCTGTGCCAGGACCTGGAGGCAGAGGCCACTGTTCATTGTCTCTATTGCCTCACGCCTTTTGTAAGAGGACAGGGCTTACGGTCAGATCACTTTTGTTTTGGGGTGGGTAACCTATTGGAGAATCAGCCCAGACATCCTACTGGCTCCCAAATACCAAAAAGTTAATCAATAGATCTAAATATGTAGCTGTAGGTAAACTTTGAACATTACTGAAGGCACAAAGCAGATGTAAAGAAACTTCCAGTGGGACCACTAGACCAGGCTGAAGAATGTAAGCAGAAGCTCTGTACAAGCCCCAAGTGGCAGCAGAGTCCTGGAGACAGCCAGGCTTAAAAGAGCTGCTGCCATTGCCACCACAGACCCAGAGTGGCTACCCATTCAATGCTAGGAGCGGAGAGTCATGAGCAGGACTGTCAGAGAGATGAGTTTAGGGGGCAGGAGGCTACCAGGACTCAGAGCTGCCCTTGTGGTGCAGGAGCTACATCTTCTTCTTTAGGCTATATTTTTGTGTTCACCCCCGTAACCTCGGCTCCAGTAACAGTGCCTGGCACGTAAATAGAAGTTGAAAGTCTCCCAAGTGCTGAACTCTGAAAACATAATCAAATGTATCTCAGCAAAGAGGAAGAAGCAGCATTTGTGGCACACAACACTAATTTTTCCTCAGTGCTTATTCTTCCCTTCTCTTTTTAGTAATAGATACTCTTCCTCTTTTCAGCGGGGCATATGGTCACTCATCAAGGAAATACACTTCCCAGTCTCCCCTGCATTTAGGTTACATGATTAAATTCTCTCCAGTGGAATGTGAGTGGAGGTGACAGAAGAAACCAAGCCACTGGATGATCTTGAGAAATAAAACCAACAATAGGCCTTGGCTTGCCTGTCTACTATTGTGTAAAAGAAAAATACAATTATCTCACATTTTGTGCTTTCTGATACAGCAAGTGTGCTTATCCCTCAGCCAATACTGTATTCAAACAACATAATTTGACTACTGAAGGAGCTCTCCAACAATATCAAGTTTGAAACCAATGACTATATAGAAATGGCACCAAAGCCAAAGACTTATGACGACAGAGAGACTAAAGCCCAGAGTCAACTGAAGTATTTTAATATGCCAAGAAGATTAATAAGGGCCTACCTGCTAAGGAACGCTTAAAGTACGAGATTGAGGAAGATAGAATCTCACTAAGAGAGCCAGATAGTAAATTTAAAAATGGCAGTGGAAAATAGAACTATCAATGCCTATTTTACTTTTTTCTCAATCAAAGAGAATAATCTTGAAAGTGGAAAGATTAAAACAAACATGATCACAGAGAATAAAATGAACAAGAGAGAGAGATGATGAAGTGCAGCTTCTGCATCTTGGGCCCAAATTACTTCCAGCCACTGATGACTTTTACCTGAAGCTTTGGTTCTCCCAAGTTTATAAATCAGAGAGCAGGTGTCAAACGCCAGACTCACAGGTGCCTTAAAAAGACTAGTGAAAATATGCCCTTGGGGGTGGAGGGCAAGGCCTCAGAAGGTGTGGAACAAATGGCCTGATTTGTGAGAATTACTCGGATATGAATTCATTTGGTATTTTTTGTTTGTTTGTTTATTTGTTCGTTGTCTTCTTTCCACACACACACACACATCATGCGTCAACTAAAATGTAAACAGAGACATTGTCAGTCTTGTTTTCCACTGTGCCTAGAATAGTGATTAGTACACCCACTGAGAGGGTTGCTTGATTGACTCTCTTCAAGCTTGTTTCTGGCACACAGACATGTTGCTGTTTCTCCCCACTTAACAAAAAATTTCCGTGACTCCATTCCCCCGACCAAAACCATCCCATTTTTTTTTTTTTTTTTTTTTGTCTCCCTGTTACAACATAATGCAAGAGTTGCCTATACTCTCTGTATTGGTCTGCTCTGGCTGCCATAGCGAAATACCACAAACTGGGGTGGCTTAAACAACAGAACTGTATTTCTCACAGTTTTGGAAGCTGAGAAGTCTAAGATCAAGGTGTCAGCTGATTTGGTTCCCAGTGAGAGCTTTCTTCCTGGTTTGCAGACTGCTGCCTTCTTTCTATGTCCTCACCTGGCCTTACCTCCATGTGTGCACATGGAGAGAGTAATCTCTCTTTCTTTCCCTTCTTATAAAGCCACTAAGCCTATTCTAAGGGCCCCAATCTCATGATCTAATTTAATCCCAATTACCTCCCAAAGCCCCCATCTCCAAATACCATCACACTGAGAGTTAGGGCTTCAACATATGAATTTGGGGAGATACAAACATTAAATCCATAACATTCTACTCCTGGTCCCCTCGAATCCATGTCTTTCTCATATGCAAAATACATTCATTCCATCCCAACAGCCCCAAAGTCTTAATTCATTCCCACATAAGCTCTAAAGTCTAAGTCCAAAGCCTCATCTAAATAACGTCTAAATCAGGTAAGTGTGAGTCTCCAGGTATGATACATCCTGAGGCATACTTCCTCTCCAGCTGTGAAGCAAGGTATGTGCTTCCTAAATACAACGCTGGGCCAGGCATAGGAAAGACATTCCCATTCCAAAAGGGGGAAGTAATAAAAAGGGAAAGGTGATGGGTCCCAAGCAAGTTCAAAACCTAGCAAGGTAAATTCCATCAGATCTTAAGGCTCTAGAATAATCCTCTTTGGTTCAACACTGTCTTACTTTGTTCTGCGGTTTTGCTGGCAGTCGTGGGGGATGGGGTTTGTCATGCCCACAAGGCTCTGCAGGTGGTCCCAGCCCCATGGCTCCAGAGGGGACTCCTAGTCCCAGGGTTTTATTTGGAGGTTGGAGGCTGTCTGGCCTATTGAGACTGAGGTGGATGCCCTGCTGATCTCTGAATCACCTTCGGGGTCACTTTTCCCTCTTCCTGAAGAGCAGCACACATTCACAGCCAAACAGCTCTATTGTCCTGTCCCATCAAATCCAGGAAGTCCAAAAGCCTTCCTTCATTTCATCCCATTTCCATCCCATTCAGCTCATACTGGTAGTATTTCTATTTATATAATCCCATAAACTCTTTTTTTTTTTTTTTTTTTTATGCGTTACGCGGGCCTCTCACTGTTGTGGCCTCTCCCGTTGCGGAGGACAGGCTCCGGACGCGCAGGCTCAGCGGCCATGGCTCACGGGCCCAGCCGCTCCGCGGCATGTGGGATCTTCCCAGACCGGGGCACGAACCCGTGTCCCCTGCATCGGCAGGCGGACTCCCAACCACTGCGCCACCAGGGAAGCCCCCCATAAACTCTTTATCAAGTGAGAGTCCAGCCACATCCTTGGTATTCTCTTCAGAACACACTTTCTCATTTTTTGCAATATGGATAGGCCAAGAATTTAAAAATCTTTAAGTTCTGATTCCTTTTTGCTTAACAATCCCTTCTTCAATTCATATCTCTCCTCCCACGTTTTACTATAAGCTGTCAGGAGAAACCAAGGCATTCCTTCAACACTTTGCCTAGAAATCTCCTTAATTTGTGAAATAAAATTCATATCTATGGCAGGACAAGAAAAATTTAAACATAAAAATTCTTCTCTGCCCTTTGGCCTCCCCTCTCCTCGCACTGTGCATTGTGTATCCTCATTATGCATTGACCAAACCTCCCCCATCAGCAGGAATACCTTCTCAACCATAAATAGCAACATTCTCCTAGCATCAAGACAACTCCTTGGGACTTCCCTGGTGGCACAGTGGATAGGACTCCACGCTTCCAATGCAGAGGTCCTGGGTTCAGTCCCTGGTCAGGGAACTAGATCCCACATGCATGCTGCAACAAGAGTTCACATGCCACAACTGAGGAGCCCATGGGCGGCAACTAAGGAGCCCTGGAGCTGCAACTAAGGAGCCCACCTGCCACAACTAAGACCTGGTGCAACCAAATAAATAAATAGATATTAAAAAAAAAAAAAAAGACAACTCCTTAAAAGATAACATCCCTTCTTGATCTTGTAAAGGGTCACATGACCCACCACGATGGCACTTAAAACTGGTTTATGTAAGCTGTCAATAATACGTCATTTAACGTACAGCCCTCTGTCTCAAAAAACTTATATAAACTGTGTCTTGACTTCTAAAGGGTGGAAAGGTTCTCAGAGCATCCTGAAATGGTCTTCCTGGTAATGGTAATCCTCAAATTTGGCTTGAATAAAATTTTCCAATTCCTTCTTAGATGAACTGATTAATTGTCAGCAGTTAAACGTCCAATTTCATTGCTCAAAAGGTCTACCTTTCACAAATCTAAAATACAACACAAATGAACATATCTATGAAACAGAAACAGATTCACAGACATAGAGAATAGACTTGTGGTTGCCAAGGGGCAGGGGGAGTGGGGGAGGGAAGGATTGGGAGTTTAGGATTAGCAGGTGCAAACTAGTATATATAGAATGGATAAACAACACGGTCCTACTGTATAGACAGGGAACTATATTCAATATCCTGTGATAAACCATAATGGAAAAGAATATGAAAAAGAATAAATATATGTATAACTGAATCACTTTGCTGTACAGCAGAAATTAACACAACGTTGTAAATCAACTATATATCAATAAAAAAAATTTTTTTTAAGTTCTACCTTCCACAGAGCACTAAAACGGGAACACAATTCATCAAGTTCTTTACCAGTTTATGCTAAGGATCACCTTTCCTCCAGTTTCCAATAATATGTTCTTCAGTTCTATCTGAGACCTCACCAAATCACCTTTAATATTTGTATTTCTAGCATGAACCTCAAAATTCTTCCAGCTTTTACTCATTACCCAATTCCAAAGTCACTTCCCCGTTTAAGTGTTTGTTACAGCAGCTTCTCGCTTCTCAGTACAAAAATCTGTATCAGTCTCTGCAGAGAAACAGAACCAATAGGCTGTATATATTTATATATATACAGTGACTCAATTCCTTATAATAAAACTCTTTATATTTCCTTTATCTTTATATTTAATTTTAAAATTTTGTATATTTAAAAAATTTTATGTATATGAAGAGATTTATTATAAAGAATTGAGTCACACAATTATGGAGGCTGAGAAGTCCCAAGTTGGGCAGTCAGCAAGCTGGAGAACTAAGAGAGTCAATGACACCATTCTAGTCTGAGTTCAAATCTGAAGGCGGAGAACTCTGACATTCTAGCCCAAAGACAGTCAGACAAAGACTCTTCTCTTACTCAGCCTTTTATTCTATTCAGGCCTTCAATGCATTGGATGAGGCCCACTTTGAAGAAAGCAATCTGCTTTTCTCAGTCTACCAATTCAAATGTTAATCTCATCCAGAAACACCCTCACAGACACACACAAAATATCTAGGCACCCTGTGGTTCAGTCAAGTTAACACATAACACCAACCAACACACTCCCTGACTCCAGCTCTTCTCTTCCCATTCTCAGCTAAGCCCACCCCAACAGGTTTCTGTCCTCAGCACTTCATGGAAACTACTTTTGTCAAGGTCACAGTGTCCTCTGCTCTGCTAAGTCCATCTTCCTCATCTAGTTTGACATATTAGAAGGATTTGACATGGTGACCACCCCTCTTCCTTGATATATTCCATTTGACTCCCAGGACAGCACACTCTCTGTGATTTTCTTTACCACACTGGTTCATCTTTCTAAGCCTCCTTTGCTGGTTTCTCCATTTTTCCATGATGCCTTTTTTTTTTTTTTAACATCTTTATTGGAGTATAATTGCTTTACAATGGTGTGTTAGTTTCTGCTGTATAACAAAGTGAATCAGTTATACATATACATATATCCTCATATCTCTTCCTTCTTGCATCTCCCTCCCTCCCACCGTCCCTATCCCACTACTCTAGGGGGTCACAAAGCACCCAGCTGCTCTCCCTATGCTATGCAGCTGCTTCCCACTAGCTATCTATTTTACGTTTGGTAGTGTATATATGTCCATGCCACTCTCTCACTTTGTCACAGCTTACCCTTCCCCATCCCCGTATCCTCAAGCAAATTCCCTAGTAGGTCTGCATCTTTATTCCCGTCTTGCCCCTAGGTTCTTCACGACCTTTTTTTTTTTTAATTCCATATATATGTGTTAGCATATGGTATTTGTTTTTCTCTTGCTGACTTACGTCACTCTGTATGACAGACTCTAGGTCCATCCACCTCACTACAAAATAACTCGATTTCATCTTTATTGTGGCTGAGTAATATTCCATTGTATATATGTGGCACATCTTTATCGATTCATCTGTTGATGGACACTTAGGTTGCTTCCATGTCCTGGCTATTGTAAATAGAGCTGCAATGAACATTGTGGTACATGACTCTTTTTGAATTATGGTTTTCTCAGGGTATATGCCCAGTAGTGGGATTGCTGGGCCGTATGGCAATTCTAGTTTTAGTTTTTTAAAGAAACTCCATACTGTTCTCCATAGTGGCTGTATCAATTTACATGCCCACCAACAGTGCAAGAGGGTTCCCTTTTCTCCACACCCTCTCCAGCATTTACTGTTTGTAGAATTTTTGATGATGGCCATTCTACCAGTGTGAGATGATATCTCATTGTAGTTTTGATTTGCATTTCTCTAATGATTAATGATGTTGAGCATTCTTTCATGTGTTTGTTAGCAATCTGCATATCTTCTTTGGAGAAATGTCTATTTAGGTCTTCTGCCTATTTTTGGATTGGGTTGTTTGTTTTTCTGATATTGAGCTGCAAGAGCTGCTGGTAAATTTTGGAGATTAATCCTTTGTCAGTTGCTTCATTTGCAAATATTTTCTCCCATTCTGAGGGTTCTCTTTTCGTCTTGTTTACGGTTACCTTTGCCATGCAAAAGCTTTGAAGTTTCATTAGGTCCCATTTGTTTATTTTTGTTTTTATTTCCATTTCTCTAGGAGGTGGGTCAAAAAGGATCTTGCTGTGATTTATGTCATAGAGTGTTCTGCCTATGTTTTCCCCTAAGAGTTTGATAGTGTCTGGCCTTACATTTAGGTCTTAAATCCATTTTCAGTTTATTTTTGTGTATGGTGTTAGGGAGTGTTCTAATTTCATAATTTTACATGTACCTGTCCAGTTTTCCCAGCACCACTTATTGAAGTGGCTGTCTATTCTCCACTGTATATTCTTGCCTCCTTTATCAAAGATAAGGTGACCATATGTGCGTGGGTTTATCTCTGGGCTTTCTATCCTGTTCCATTGATCTATATTTCTGTTTTTGTGCCAGTACCATACTGTCTTGATTACTGTAGCTTTGTAGTGTAGTCTGAAGTCAGGGAGCCTGATTCCTCCAGCTCCATTTTTCTTTCTCAAGATTGCTTTGGCTATTTGGGGTATTTTGTGTTTCCATACAAATTGTGAAATTTTTTTTCTACTTCTGTGAAAAATGTCAGTGGTAGTTTGATAGGGATTGCATTGAATCTGCAGATTGCTTTGGGTAGTAGAGTCATTTTCACAATGTTGATTCTTCCACTCCAAGAACATGGTATATATCTCCATTTGTTTGTATCATCTTTAATTTCTTTCATCAGTGTCTTATAATTTTCTGCATACAGGTCTTTTGTCTCCTTAGGTAGGCTTATTCCTAGATATTTTATTCTTTTTGTTGCAGTGGTAAATGGGAGTGTTTTCTTAATTTCACTTTCAGATTTTTCATCATTAGTGTATAGGAATGCCAGAGATTTCTGTGCATTAATTTTATATCCCGCTACTTTACCACATTCATTGATTAGCTCTAGTAGTTTTCTGGTAGCATCTTTAGGATCCTCTATGTATAGTATCATGTCATCTGCAAACAGTGACAGCTTTACTTCTTCTTTTCTGATTTGGATTCCTTTTATTTCTTTTTCTTCTCTGATTGCTGTGGCTAAAACTTCCAAAACTATGTTGAATAACAGTGGTGAGAGTGGGCAACCTTGTCTTATTCCTGATCTTAGTGGAAATGGTTTCAGTTTTTCACCATTGAGGACGATGTTGGCTGTGGGTTTGTCATATATGGCCTTTATTATGTTGAGGAAAGTTCCCTCTATGCCTACTTTCTGCAGGGTTTTTATCATAAATGGGTGTTGAATTTTGTCAAAAGCTTTCTCTGCATCTATTGAGATGATCATATGTTTTATCTCCTTCAATTTGTTAATATGGTGTATCACATTGATTGATTTGCATGTATTGAAGAATCCTTGCATTCCTGGGATAAAGCCCACTTGATCATGGTGTATGATTCTTTTAATGTGTTGTTGGATTCTGTTTGCCAGTATTTTGTTGAGGATTTTTGCATCTATATTCATCAGTGATATAGGCCTGTAGTTTTCTTTCTCTGTGACATCTTTGTCTGGTTTTGGTATCAAGGTGATGGGGGCCTCGTAGAATGAGTTTGGGAGTGTTCCCCCCTGCTATATTTTGGAAAGACTTTGAGAAGGATAGGTGTTAGCTCTTGTCTAAATGTTTGATAGAATTCACCCGTGAAGCCATCTGGTCCTGGGCTTTTGTTTGTTGGAATATTTTTAATCACAGCTTCAATTTCAGTGCTTGTGATTGGTCTGTTCTTATTTTCTATTTCTTCCTGGTTCAGTCTCAGAAGGTTGTACATTTCTAAGAATTTGTCCATTTTTCCAGGTTGTCCATTTTATTGGCATAGAGCTGCTTGTAGTACTCTCTCATGATCCTTTGTATTTCTGCAATGTCTCCTTTTTCATTTCTAATTCTCTTGATTTGAGTCTTCTCCCTTTGTTTTGGGTTTGCGGGCCTCTCACTGTTGTGGCCTCTCCCGTTGCCGAGCACAGGCTCTGGACGCACAGGCTCAGCGGCCATGGCTTACGGGCCTAGCCGCTCTGCGGCATGTGGGATCTTCCCGGACCAGGGCACAAACCCGCATCCCCTCCATCAGCAGGCAGACTCTCAACCACTGCGCCACGAGGGAAGCCCAGTCTTCTCCCTTTTTTTCTTGATGAATCTGGCTAATGGTTTATCAATTTTGTTTATCTTCTCAAAGAACCAGCTTTTAGTTTTATTGATCTTTGCTATCATTTTCTACATTTCTTTTTCATTTATTTCTGATCTGATCTTTATGATTTCTCTCCTTCTGCTAACTTTGGGGTTTTTTTGTTCTTCTTTCTCTAATTGCTTTAGGTGTAAGGTTAGGTTGTTTATTTGAGTTGTTTCTTGTTTCTTAAGGTAGGATTGTATTGCTATAAACTTCCCTCTTAGAACTGCTTTTGCTGCATCCCATAGGTTTTGGGTCGTTGTGTTTTCGTTGTCATTTGTTTCTAGGTATTTTTTGATTTCCTCTTTGATTTTTTCAGTGATCTCTTGGTTATTAAGTAGTGTATTGTTTAGCCTCCATGTGTTTGTATTTTTTACAGATTTTTTTCCTGTAATTGATATCTAGTCTCATAGCGTTGTGGTTGGAAAAGATACTTGATACGATTTCAACTTTCTTAAATTTACCAAGGCTTGATTTGTGATCCAAGATACGATCTATCCTGGAGAATGTTCCATGAGCACTTGAGAAGAATGTGTATTCTGTTGCTTTTGGATGGAATGTCCTATAAATATCAATTAAGTCCATCTTGTTTAATGTATCATTTAAAGCTTGTGTTTCCTTATTTATTTTCTTTGGGATGATCTGTCCATTGGTGAAAATGGGGTGTTAAAGTCCCCTACTATGATTGTGTTACTGTCGATTTCCCCTTTAATGGCTGTTAGTATTTGCCTTATGTATTGAGGTGCTCCTATGTTGGGTGCATAAATATTTACAATCTTCTTCTTGGATTGATCCCTTGATCATTATGTAGTGTCCTTCTTTGTCTGTTGTAATAGTCTTTGTTTTAAAGTCTGTTTTGTCTGATATGAGAATTGCTACTCCAGCTTCCTTTTCATTTTCATTTGCATGGAATATCTTTTTCCATCCTCTCACTTTCAGTCTGTATGTGTCCCTAAGTCTGAAGTGGGTCTCCTGTAGACAGCATATATATGGGCCTTGTTTTTGTATCCATTCAGCCAGTCTATGTCTTTTGGTTTGAGCACTTAATCCATTTACATTTAAGGTAATTATCGATATGCATGTTTCTATTACCATTTTAATTGTTTTGGGTTTGTTATTGTAGGTCTTTTCCTTCTCTTGTGTTTCCTGACTAGAGAAGTTCCTTTAGCATTTTTTGTAAAGCTGGTTTGGTGGTGCTGAATTCTCTTAGCTTTTGCTTGTCTGTAAAGGTTTTAATTTCTCCGTCAAATCTGAATGAGATCCTTGCTGGGTAGATTAATCTTGGCTGTAGGTTTTTCCCCTTCATCACTTAAACATGTCCTGCCACTCCCTTCTGGCTTACAGAGTTTCTGCTGAAAGATCAACTGTTAACCTTTTGAGGATTCCCTTTTATGTTATTTGTTGTTTTTCCCTTGCTGCTTTTAATATTTTTTCTTTGTATTTAATTTTTGATAATTTGATTAATATGTGTCTTGGCGTTTTTCTCCTTGGATTTATGCTGTATTGGACTCTCTGTGCTTCCTGGACTTGATTAACTATTTCCTTTCCCATATTAGGGAAGTTTTCAACTATAATCTCTTCAAATATTTTCTCAGTCCCTTTCTTTTTCTCTTCTTCTTCTGGGACCCCTATAATTCGAATGTTGGTGCATTTAATGTTGTCCCAGAGGTCTCTGAGACTCTTCTCAATTCTTTTCATTCCTTTTTCTTTATTCTGCTCTGCAGTAGTTATTTCCACTATTTTATCTTCCAGGTCACTTATCTGTTCTTCTGCCTCAGTTATTCTGCTATTGATCCCTTCTAGAGAATTTTAAATTTCATTTATTATGTTGTTCATCACTGTTTGCTCTTTAGTTCTTCTAGGTCCTTGTTAAATGTTTCTTGTATTTTCTCCATTCTATTTCCAAGATTTTGGATCATCTTTACTATCATTATTCTGAATTCTTTTTTAGGTAGACTGCCTATTTTCTCTTCATTTGTTTGGTCTGGTGAGTTTTTGCCTTGCTCCTCATCTGCTGTGTGCCCATGACCTCTTAATGTTGGGATACGTTAGGTTTCAGTTCTTGGACATCTCCTCACCTTACAGTCTTTCCATTGGAGATTCTATTCCATGTCATGTGTATAAACACATCTCTATGTCCACAATTCTTAAAGTTACATCTTTAGCTCTAACCTCTCTGCCGAACTCTCAGTTCATATGTTCTACGATCTCTAATAGACATCTCAACCTCAGCATGTCCAAAATTGAACTCTTACTATCTCCCACCTTCAGACATGCTCTATTCACAGCCTTTTCCACCTCAAAAGATAACTTTCAGCTTACGTGATTTCCATGTGTCGTTGAATACTATAGGTCACTCCAGTTCTCTAGATATTTTCTTAGCTACTGTGACTCCACCTTCTCCTAGTTTTCCACTGATGGCCCTGGCATCCTGAACTCAGCCTCCTACATGGACTTCTATCTATACTCTTAAAGTTTTGGACTTAAACATTAAGCTTCCTCAGACTTTCGCACACAAATCTGTTGCAGGAAACAGATCTGTTGCAGGAAACCAAATGTTTAAGTTTAGGACTTAAACATTAAGCTTCCTCAGACTTCCACACACTAATCTGTTGCAGGAAACCAATCTATTCCAGGGCCCAAGAATGGGCTCTTGTCTAACCCCAGAAATGTATTGTCTGAGGAGATGCACATGCTGGCAAGAGAATTTATTGGGAAGGGGGTGCCCGCGCAGAGAGCAGGAGTGCAAGGGAGCCCAGGAGAAATGCTCTGCCACGTGGCTCACAGTTGGGTTTTATGGTGATGGGGTTAGTTTCCAGGTTGTCTCTGGCCAATCATTCTGACTCAGGGTCCTTCCTGGTGGTGTGTACATCTCTCAGCCAAGATGGATGCCAGTGAGAAGGATTCTGGGAGGTTGGTAGGTCATACAGACTGGTGTCTCCTCTCTCCTTTTGACCCTTCCCGAATTCTTCTGGTTGGTGATAGCTTGTTAGATCCAAATTCCTGACCAGGACCTCCTGTTGTAAGATACCTCATGCAAGTGGTTACTATCGTGTCTGGCCAGGGTGGGCAGTTTCAGTCAGTGGTTCCCCTAACAAATCTATTTTTCCAAATACTCATTCTCCAAGCTAGAAACCTGGTGCTCATCATAGTCTCCTTTCACTTATCCTCTATATTTTATTGATCATCAAATCAATACTATCCTACCTTCAAAATATTGTTCATATGCTTCCATGTTTTTCTACCCCCTCTATCTTAATCCAGGCCCTCATTGTTTCTTGCCTCCTAGCTGGTCCCCCTGCCTCCAGTCTTGTACCCCTTCTAAATCCATCTACTACACTGGTTTGTATGTATTTTTCTAAAGTATAAATCATTATATCATTTCCTTGATTAAAATCTTTTCCGTTTAAAATATTTTCCATATTGAAAGTCTTCTGTTTTCACTATCAAGTCCAAGCTCTATAGCATAACACTCAAAGCCCTCTAGAATATGATTCCTGCTTACCTCTCTGGCATAATCTGCTACTTAGACACCCCCTGCACTCACCACTGAAAACTCTTTGCAGTGCCCCACAGCCAAGCTTGTTTCAATTATGCTGAAAAGATAATATAGTACTTTCTGAGTTTAAGTTTATGTAAGCCTCTATACCAGAGCTAAATAAATACTGGTTTTCAAAAAGAGATATAAATTAAATTCTAGAAACTGCAGAGCTAGATGACAAGCCTCTAGAAAGCATTGGCTCTACAATAACATATATGAAATTTAGTGTACTTATAAAAAAAGTCGTGGTTGTATTTTGGGATCAAGTTAATGGTCTATAATGACAGGGAGTCATTCCCTGTCCCTACCCTTGCCTTTTAGCACCACTTTCCTACTCATAGTCAAGTGTTTCATGGGGTATGAAACATTTTTTAAATTAAGAATAAAGTTTAATATCAATCTAATAACTATAGCCACAATAGTGTAATACATCTTGAATCTGACAAGTTATCCGACAAGCTGTGAGCTCTCAGCTTTAGGCCAAGTTGTGCCACTGCTGGATTTAAGCCTGTCCAAGCTTGTTTGGGGAATGACATAGGCAGAACCCACAGAGCTCTCTTTGTGTGAGGAGCTGAGTTATCACCTGAGAGAGAAATTTTCCCATAGGAATCAGGCAAAACAAGCTGATTCAGTAACAGAGCCTTGGTGGGAGGAGAAGGACAATTCTGAGCACAGCGTGGTGATTTTCAATTATATTTACTGCCAAGAACAATCTCCAAGGACTTATATTGCAGTCCTGTGAAGGGGGGAGTAATGTAAGCAAAACCAAAGAACTGTGTACTCATTATCTATTGTCATATAACAAATTAGCACACATTTAGTGGCTAAAAACAACACACATGTATCATCTCACAGAACCTGGGCATAGTTTAACCAGGTCCTCTGTTTCAGGGTCTCTCATGATGCTGCAATCAAGGTTTCTGGCATCTCATCTGAAAGCTCAACTGAAGAGGGATCTGCTCCCAATTTCACATGCTTGTTAGCAGGATTCAATGATCTATGTCCTGTTGGGCTGGGGACCTCAGTTTCTTGCCTGCTGACAGCCAGTAGCTGCCCTCAGTTCCTTTTCACTGGGCCTCCCATACGTGGATGCTTGCTTCATGCACGCAAGCCCAGAAGGCAGTCAGGGGAGTCTCCTAGCAACATGGAAGTTTTAGTGCTATGTAACGTAAGTATGGAAGTGACACCCCATCACCTCTGCCATAGTCTGTTGGTTAGAAGCTAGACACAGATCCCACCCACAGTAAAGGTAAAATGGTTACACAGGGCATCAATACCAGGAAACAGATAATTGGGGACCATTTTAGAGTTTCTCTGCCTCAAACTGACTTATCAAAAACTCAAAGTCATTGACGTATCAGCAGCATGACTTTAGTACTGCTTTAACACAGTGCTACAAAAGAGAAGAGTATTTAATGATGGAACCTCATTGTGAGTTTGAAAGCACAGGGAACCTAGAGGGGACTTAGGAGACAATCTGAGGTGAAGAGCACAAAACACACTTAAAATTCTTTGTATTTTGGCTTAGGACAAGCCTTTATGGGAAAATACTCATTTGAATTCAATAAATGTAAATACCCACAAGGTGGCAGTAGATGCCAGGAAATTCTAGGTAATTATAAGCCAGCAAGGTACAGAAGAGCAAATTTATCTTCCTATATGGCAACCCATGTTTTCCTTTTTGTCTAATGCTTCTTTCTGAGAAGACTCAAGAATTTCCGGGTCCTCTTCAAATGGATGTGATAAGGGATTGTCTCCTTCTTTATGTATATTCTGCCACAGTCTCCTCAAGCCCCATAAGTCTAGGATATTCCAGAGAGACTCCCTCAGAAATCTCTAGACTAGAAATAGGCACCAGTCTCTATATTCATGTTTACCCCAAATTCCAGAGGGTACAAGTCAAGTTCTCCTAATAATTTCATCACCATACTTCCATGACAGCTCCAGGGGAGACCTATGTGTTCTGTGACTCAGCAAGCATCCAACTGAGAAATAAATGCCCCTCTCCTGCTTCTTGCAGGCTTAACAATCTTTTCAATTAACTGTCTTAATGCTCTCCTGGATAGATTTGATAGATTCAACCCTTGGGAAAATGGTTGGGGGAAGAAATGAAAAGAACAATGATTCTGGAGTCATGGTCAGTTTGAATAGACTCCTTTTCTATAAGAATAGCATGAGGGAAGTGAGATTGCCTATCCTCATAAATCAGCTACTGCTGGTGCTCCAGGTCCTAGGCAGCCCTAAAGCAAGGGATTTAGCCCCAGTTACGCAGGGAAAACTTCTGAATTGAAGACAGGTACCTCCAGGGCAGATGTCAACAAGACAGCATCAAGGTGGTCTGGATCAATACCAACCTCACTCTCACTTGTTCCTAAGTACTGATAATAAGTACACAAGGATTTCTGGACAAATAAAAGGAGGGCCTTGAGGGAAACGGACCAGAACTGCTGCCAGTATAGGCCTGTAGAGCCTCATGTTCTGTTCTATATCACTAATGGGAGCTATTTCTACCCCAAATTATAAAAACATTAGCCTCAATTACTTTTTTTAAATACTAGGGTTTGTAAAGAAGATTTCACAACTGAAAATAAGTGAGCCAATGCAATGTTCTTCACACCCTCAGGCAGCCTCCATCCATTTGATGCAGCTGTCTGCTGAAATATGCCAACTGGGCAGTTAAAAATAGATGGCAGCTCCCTTAAAGGAGTTGCATGATTGATTTCTATAGCCTTCCATATTTATTTGTCTAGATCAGTTGTCTCCAAATGTTTTTTCCTGTGTACACGTAAAAGAAATTTGAAAAACAATGTATCCTTCACGAATTTTTTAAGTTGACCATCTAATGTTTTTTAATATGTTTAAAAGTTTATTTGTCCTTGGGTTAATATTACCTTATTACTAGAATGAGTCAGGATTTAGCTATTCCTGTTTTTCATTTATATTTATAGCACTAAAAAATCTTATTTTTATACATAATTAGATGAGAATGAAAGTTTTGTTAGTAAAATTTTAAATATATTAAGGATATATTTTGCATCTGATAATTAGAACAATATATTAACCTCAGAGAGGGAGAACTTGATTTAATAAAGCTGGTTTTCTGAAGTTTAGGGTACTATATCATAGGTGACTTTTTTTTTAATTTTGTTCTACATTCCTTATATATTAGTATATGTCCTACTTTTTTAAAAGCATGGAAAGGAATCATGAGAAAAACAGAAAGACAAAGAGGAAGAGAAATAGAAAAAGTATCAGGTCCAGGGATGGATTCAGGTTTTGTTAGCCTGAAGCCTATATAACATGAGGCGCAGACCTCTTTAAAAAAAGAGGACAACATTATAAATTTTAAAAATTAGGTGGAAAAGTAAATACTTACGTAACATGAGAATAAAATCATGACAAAGTATGCATTTTAAAGGATGATAAATTCCACAAACATCATATAACCTAGAAAAGTATAACAATATCAATAACAATATTAATTAATATCTCTATAACAATTTTTCTACACTTTCTGGCTCAATACTTTTAATCATCTCTTCAAATGGCAATGCCTTTTTATACCATTTTCTATGGGAAAAAGATAATGGAGATTTTTCCTCAACATAGTTGGTACATTTTATTACTGATAGTTTAGAAAAGCTACTTTCTGCTTCATTGTTAGTGGAAGTTACTGGTTAAGCCACATCCACAATTTCCTCCCAGTTTCTTTCTCAGGAGGTGCTTCTTGCCAGGGCAAGCCCTTAGAGACTCTAGCCCTTTGACTGGCCAGGCTAAAGCTCTGGCATGGGGGCCACAGCCCTGGGGACAGCTCTGCCAGGTCTCCTTGACCCCCTTTCTCACCTACCGCGTGAGAGTGCTGCTCTGATATGACTCCCTCAAGAGTAACTCATTATTTGCTAATAGTGAGAATATGAAAGAGGTAAGTTAGTCAAACAACAAAAACAAGAATTGTCATTGCACCAGCTGTCCCACGCTATTGAATCTGGAACATCCCCAAAAGGGTCAAACTACCCCTTTACTAATGCCGTGCCTCACACTTACTAGACATTCATATTAGGCAGGAAAAGGCAATGGTCTATGAAAGGTTTATGATTATAAGAGGTTTCTCCAATACCAATATGTTGATTTTTCCTCTGAAGATTTTGCACCCCAGGTTGATGCATCATAGATGATTTGGGTGGATAAGAGGTATTTCTTCTGAAAAGTTGGGAAATGGTAACTGTAAAAGAGAATTTGGGCAAGGGAAAAGGAGAAACATCATTAATATATATTCTCTGGTTGCTGGATATATTATTCTCCAAGGCTATACTGTTCTCTGATTCAAGCCAACATCGATACTGTTACTCCCATTATTCAAACCTTCTGTATCTTTTCTAATATTTTATCTGCTTAATCTATCATTAATTTTGTGATATATGTTGAAATAGTCTATTGTAATTGTAGAGTTATCAGTTTCTCCCTGTAGTTCTATCCACTTTTGCTTTGTAAATATTGAGTATGTTTTATTAGGTATACACAAGTTTAATATTGTTATATGTTTCTGGTGAATTGAATCTTATTCTAGCATTTATCCCATTATATTAATTATTAGTTCAGGAGCTTCCCTGGTGGCGCAGTGGTTGAGAGTCCGCCTGCTGATGCAGGGGACATGGGTTTGTGCCCTGGTCCGGGAAGATCCCACATGCCGCGGAGCGGCTGGGCCCGTGAGCCATGGCAGCTGAAAAAAAAAAAAAAAAAAGTACAAACTTCGTAACTCATCATTCAAATTTCTCAATGACCTGAATTCACTCATTTTCTCCTCACATACTAGAAAAACAATCAAACTGAAATCCTCACTAGCCTTACACAAATCCTACATCCCTTCTGCTTTCCACATATAATATTGAGATAATGGTATAATTTCCCTTCGCACTCTGCAAGTTCAAACCCTTTAAAGTCAATCTTAAAAGCCTCTTCTGAAAGTTTTTGGCATATTCACCCCAATAAAAATATTCTCTCCTTCTTTTGAATGATGTTATGGACTGAATGTTTGTGTTTTCTCAAAAATTCAAATGTTGAAGCCCCAAACGCCAATGTGACTATTTAGAGACAGAGCCTGTGACGAAGTGATAAAGGTTAAATGAGATCATAAGGGTAGGGCCCTAATCTGACAGGGCTGGTACCCTTATGAGGAAGAAACCCCAGAGCTCTCTCTCTCCACCATGTGAAGGCACAGTGAGAAGACAGCTGTCTGCAAACAAAGGAAAGAGCTCTCACCAGGAATAAAATCAGTCGGCACCCTGATCTTAGACTTCCCAGCCTCCAGAACTGTGAGAAATACATTTCTGTTGTTTAAGCCACCCAGTCTGTGGTATTTTGTCATGATAGCCTGAGCTGACTAACACAAATGACAACATACTACTTTATCAATATCTCTTCTTGGGTTTAGATTTTTTCCATTGAATTATCATTGCTCATGTGGCATGGTTTTTCTCAGTTATTAATGTCTAATAATTAATAATGATTCAAAGAACCCAGCAACCTCCATACCAAATAAATAATCTCACATGCATGCTTGCAGAACAAGGTTTACTTGTCAGATTTATATTTATTTGGTATCTTGTCATCAAAAACTTGAGTCCTTAAAAGTTTGTTTACAAGATCTTATGCGATATTTTAAAAACTAAAATGATTCTTTGTTACATAATCCTTAACCTCTGAGACTAAGATATTTGTTTTCAAGGTTTGTTATGAAAAATTATGTCTACTTATGTATTTAATATAGGAATTTGAATATGTTCTTCAAATATAAAATATTTGAGTAATATTTTTAACTCAAAGGCTCTGATTTCACTAATTGTGTTAGAATGAATTCACCCAGCATAAAAATTGTTTGAATTCTCCTAGAATTAAAAAAGCACCTATTTCCCTTCTAGCATAGGTTGTGCAAGTAAAAACAGTGAATGACTATAGTAGAATTATTTTTAAAAACACAATGCAGAATCTCTACTTTTTCATCTATACAAATGTGCTTTGTATTTATATGGCATTTCTTTTTCCCAAACCCTTTAATTTATACATTACTCTGACAGTTACTGCATGCCTGATGTGTCATGAACTGTGTTGGCACTGAGGGAAAATAATGAGCAAAAAAGTAGATTTGCAACCACCTAGAGGGGTGGGATAGGGAGGGTGGGAGGGAGACACAAGAGGGAGGAGATATGGTGATATATGTATATGTATAGCTGATTCACTTTGTTATAAAGCAGAAACTAACACACCATTGTAAAGCAATTATACTCCAATAAAGATGTTTAAAAAAAGAAGGTTACGCTAATCTTTCTTAAATTCCTTAAAAATAAATAAAATTATAAGAGAAATTGACATTTCTACATAACCATTAATGGGATTAGAAACTGGAATAACTTTTTGGTAGGTGTGACAACTGTGATAATATGTGTGTCTAATTCTATGAGTAATTTGACTTTTAGGAATTTATCCTGCAAATAAACTTTCACAAAATGGGGGGGAAAAAAAGTGGAAGAGACAGATTATAATTAAATTTTTTAAATTACAACTGATATTTACATAGTGCTTACTATGTTCCAGGCCCTGTTTTAAGCATTGTATATACACTAAATCATTTAAGACTCACAACAACCCTTAATATAGGTTCTATTAGTATCCCCATGTTCAAGATAAGGAAACTGAGGCACCAAGAATTTAAGACCCAAGATTCCAAGCCAAGCAGTCTTGGTTTGAAAACCCTTGCTCAACTGTACTCACCTCACTAATCACACAAGTAAATGCAAAACTGCTACTGTACTATGCAGTAAGAAAGAGATATACAAAGGCCATTAAAGGCCTCCATAACAGGGAGTGGGAGCTGGTCAGGAAGAACAAGGAAGGTTCCCTGAGGAAGGCTGCTTGAGTTGAGATTGGAAGAATAGGTTAAGTTGCAGAGATGGGTGGGAGGAGTCTTCCTGGCAGACAGGGCAACAAATAAAATAGCCCTGTGGTAGAGCATGAACAAAGGACTGAACCACAGCTAGTTGCCTCAAGCAGGAACACAGGAGGGATGATGATGGAGGATGAGATTGGGGAGGGTAGAGAGCTATGAGAGGTAAGGGTGGAGGCAGATCATTTAGGCCCATCTAGGCCAATTTAAAGAATTTCACTCATCTTTTTTTTTTTTTCCACTCATCTTTGTCTATGTTATTCTGATTAAGAGCTAGTTTTCTACTTCAAAAGGTAGAGCTAGAAGCAGATTTTTTGTTTCCTCTACAAGAGAAGGCTGTCACGTAAAGACTCACAAGCTATGGATAAACTACTGTATCCAGCTTTTTGTTGTTGCTGGTGGTGGGAGGGTTGACCTGTTCACCATACTGAAGCTAGTTCATCAAAGCTTGACGCACAAGTATAAAGGTGAATATTAAAGCTCTGCATGGGGATGAGAGTCCCCAGAAAAAGAGCAGAGTAGAAGAGAGTGCCAACATTTAATTGTCAATTGGCAGAGGATGAGCTCAAAAGATTTAAAGAAAGAGAAAAAGAAAGGGTTTGGGGGAGAGGAGAGAGGGAGAGAGAAGGAAAGAAAGAGTGAAAGAGAGAAAGGAAGGAAAGAAGGAAGGAAAACAGGAAGGAAGGAAGAAAAAAGAACAATCTGAGGGGTAAAAGGAAAATCGAAAGAGTGTTGTCAATAGAGGCAAGAGAAAAATGTTACAAGGCAGGAGATGTTAACAATTTCAGATACTACTGAGCTACCAAGTCAGATAAGAAATGAGATTTAGCATCATGAAAGTCATTGGTAACCTAAGAGGAGCCATGGGAATAGGGCAACAATTCTAAATCAGAGGCAATTTTGCTTTGCAGGGGTCATTTGGTAATGTCTGAAAACATTTTTGGTTGTCACAGCTGCAGGGAGAGAGCTGCTACAGGTATCTAGTGAATAAAGACCAGGGATGCTGCTAAACATCCTAAAATGTGCAGGACAGTGTTGCAAATATAAAACATTGGCCTAAAATGCCAATAGTGCCAAGGTTAAGAAATCCTGAGACAGAGCAATGTAGGCAGAAGTTAGATTGGAAAAGGCTTAGAAATGGCTAGGTGGAAAGAAATAGAAACCGTTTTTCAAAAATTTGAACAGAGGAAATAGGGTAGTAACTAGAAGGGAACGAAGAAATCTAGAGAAAATTTCTCTCTCTCTTTCCTTTCCTCTCTTTCTCGTAATTGGGAGATACTTGATCCTGTTTTTAAAAGTTCCAATTGAAGAGAGTTTGAATATTCAGACAAAAGATAATCCATAATTTCAGGTACCTTAGAAGGTGGGAGGGAGTAAAATAAAAGTACCAGAGGAGGGGTTAGCCTCAGCAAAAATAATTACACCCATACTGTAACCGAAGGAAACTAGAATAGTATGGACAGATAATGGGACAGGTGATGCAGTTCTCATTTAAGGGCTTCTATTTTCTCTATAAAATAAAAATCAATATCATATTCTGAGAATCATGGGTGATGAGAGGAAGAAGGTTTGAAGAAGCTTGAAATAATCATTATGGAAAGTGGGAGAGAGCTTGGCTGAGAATCCTTACAGGATTGCTGTACAGTTTGAAGTTGCTTTAATTACTTTTTTGTAATATCAGTAGGCCCTATTGTGTAACTCTCTCCAGCAGTGCTTGGCTCCTCAGGCACAGATGCAGAGAAAGCAGACAGTTGGTCTATCTATGGTTGCAGTCTTTGGCAGATGCCACAAAGAAGACAGAAGGGGAAGTTTAAGCTATTAGCAACAGTATTATTGAACACTACATCATGGAATCTTGCTGGACAAAGACAGATATGAATAAGGGAGACATATGGATGAGAAGAAAATGCATGAGTTAACAGTCATCAGTAGGAGGACATTTTATCCAAGGCAAAATGGGAATATGGCAGTGACTTCAATCTATGCTACAAATATACAAACTGAGATATGAACTCCCCCAAAGCAGGGTATGCAGAACAAAGCCTTGATTATCATCAATAAATGTGCTGTACAAGATGGGTCCCCTGAGGTTCACCAGAGCTCTGGGTGAATTTTACAATATCATATTAAAGAATATGCTTTATCGAGGAAACTCAAGGAGTCAGCAACAAGAAAAGTCACAGGTCCTTTGATTTTCCCATTTTTCCCATGAGGAAGTACGCAGGGCCCCCGGTCATCTGATGGACACTTGGTCCAGTATTCTAGGGCAGATCCCCCACCTCACTGTTGCTCTCCTTTCTTACAGGGCAAGCATGATAGCAACCTTAATCAGAGGAGATAAGCACACAACATAAATGTTAGGCAGTCTGGATTGCATGCAATATATTTAAAGGGAGTAACTGTGAAAGCGAACTGCCCAGCACCTGAGGACAGCGGAGATCATAGAAAGCTGTAGTTCCTGCAGGAGGGTAAAATAATGCCATCAGTCTAATAGGAAGCTGAGTTCAAGTGTGGCTTCTCGCACTGGTTGAAGGGTGATTCCTGGTTCCAGGTAGCCCAGTGCTTCGGTAACCAAGAGTGAACTCTCAGGGTCACTTTCAGACAATCCTGCCCCTTGTGCCATGAACTTTTATACATTATTCAACAAATGACATTTACAATAGCTTGTTGTAAATATATTTCAGCAGACTTCTCTCACTTTATTTCTTCAACATCCTGTGTGGTTTTTAAAGAAAAGGAAGAAATAGAGGATATGGTTTCAAAGTGAAGAGAGGTCTTATGAAACAAACCATAATGTTGTTGGCACTTATCAACTAAAAATGTTTAAGTGTAACTTACAGAGAATATCTCTAAATGTGACTTATGATACAGACACAAAAATAATATACATATAAATACCTAAATTTCATAATGGCAACATATTCCATGAGGGGTTTTTCCTTTTATAACAAAGATAGGGAAAAAAAAAAAAAAAAGCTGGGCTTCCCTGGTGGCGCAGTGGTTGAGAGTCCGCCTGCCGATGCGGGGGACACGGGTTCGTGCCCCGGTCCGGGAAGATCCCACATGCCGCGGAGAGGATAGGCCTGTGAGCCATGGCCGCTAGGCCTGCGCGTCCGGAGCCTGTGCTCCGCAACGGGAGAGGCCACAGCAGTGAGAGGCCCGCGTACCGCAAAAAAAAAAAAAAAAAAGCTAAGAAAACAGAGAACAGAAAATGTCCAATAAAGATTTTCTTTAATTGGTTTAGAGTTCTAGAATAAAATAACAGAATGTTTATCACTAAGACACAGAAAGTATAGCTACTGCCAAGAGACATGAAATTTCTGAGGTCCAAGATTTCTGTAATATGAAAAGTTAAACAAAACAAAAAGTTGAACACAGCAGAGAAAGCTACCAAGTAGTCCTTTTTGTGGTTTTATTTTATTTTATTTTACTCTAAAGCTACTTAAAAATATGCAATATTGATATTAGTGGCAACTCACATTTATGATTGAATTTGGCAGTAAACAGAACCTCATTACCTCAATGTTATTGAGAGAGATGCCGTGGGAAAAAGTCTTCAAGTTGATCAGAGAGAGAATATGTCCCCTGGAAGCTAGAAGTGATGGTTTGTCTCCAAAAACAAAAATCATCAAGTGAAAAGAGGTGAAAAATATGGAGAATGCAAAAGAAAAAGTCCCTTCTCTGACAAAACAAGGAAGAGACAGCATAGGGCACACAATGTCACAGGTTTAGAATTTAAGAAACAACCAAATGAATTGGCTAGCTGATAGCCTACAGATTCCAGAAGAGTAGGAAGTAGAGCGTGCCTAAAAATAGAGGTTTAGGAAGGCATGACCTTGAGCCACAAAGGTATAACTAGTGCTTCTTAAACTTGAATGTGCTTACAAATCACCTGGAGATCTTGATAAAATGCACTCTGATTTAGTAGGCCTAGCATTAGACTTGAGATTCTGCTTTTCTAACAAGCTCCCAAGGGATACCAATGCTGCCTTGTCCTTGGATCACACTTTGAATAGCAAAGCATCACACTGATGACACCAACTTAATGTAGCATCCTGGGAACCCAAATAGAAACTTTCCACATATTTGTTCAGCCATAGAAATGTACAGACCTTCACAAGACTAGGAAATTAGTGACATGGAGAAAGAAGAGTTTATTAACTTTACATGTGAGTCATTGAATTAATTTTTGCCTTATGCTAACCAAACTTTTTTTTAAATTTATTTATTTTTTGGTTGTGATGTGTCTTCATTGCTGTGCACGGGCTTTCTCTAGTTGCGGTGAGCGGGAGCTACTCTTCGTTGGGGTGTGCGGGCTTCTCATTGCGGTGGCTTCTCTTATTGCAGAGCATGGGGTCTATGTGTGCAGGCTTCAGTAGTTGTGGGCTCTCGGGCTCTAGAGCACAGGCTCAGTAGTTGTGGCACACAGGCTTAGTTGCTCTGCGGCATGTGGGATCTTCTCGGACCAGGGATTGAACCTGTGTCCCCTGCACTGGCAGGCGGATTCTCAACCACTGTGCCACCAGGGAAGTCTTATGCTAACCAAACTTATTAACATAAACCTGTCATGAGAATACCTGTGCTATTTTTCAGATAATCCCAGAAGCACTGATAAAGCAATATATGCTCACCTGTCAACATTCTATGAAAATACACATGGGACTTATTATAAAAGACAATAGCACCCATTTTACATGGAAACTTCACAGGTGTAAATCTGTGGACTTATGTGAGCAGAGCATCTCACTTAACTGTCAGGTAAAGCACATGCTTTATAAGTTGAACCATGTGTTCAGGTGCCAAAGAGCACTGTTTCTTGCCCCTGCCCACTTGAGCTCTGTCCAGCAGAGAGGACTAAAGACATCTGACCAGCAGATTGCGCCCTGCTAATGAGAATACCTGGAATATGTCAAAACATCTACAATTAGCCTATTTTCCTTCTGTTTCACTTCTGGGGTGACATCCCCCAGCCTATTAAATAGCAGCAGTCTCCTGCCCAAACATCATGCCCAATTCTCACTATGTTTCTCCAATCTTTTAGATCTGAGCAGCTATGCCAGTCCTGACTTGTGTTCTAATTCTGCAGCTAAGACTGGAACCTGGCAAAAAATCCTAGACAATATGGCTTCTGGGGGCCCTGATATTATGCTTAAGTCCTTGTGACCCTTCCCCACTTCTTCACTGTAGATCTGTCTGTGGTCCAACTCTACCCCCAAGAACAAAGATCCTGACATTTGACTAAAAGTATTATAATTAAGGCTATTTTTACCATAGCTTACCCAGTCAGATTGAATCCTTGCCTATTTATGCCATCCTGGACAGGATTCATGGCATCTCTGAAATTGTACTGTTTTAGTCTACAAAAAAAATAGCAGTGTGCTCTAATATGTTCCCTCTGTCTGTATGTAGTCCATAATACCTTGTGACTGCACCTAGAAATCAAAAAACTTAGAAATTAGTTCCCTTCTACCACTGACTAGCCAGACTATATTACACAAGTCACTTTACATTTCAAGACACCATTTTTCTTATCTATAACATGGAGTTAGTTACTATCTTGTCTTCTTTGCAAAATTGTTGTGAAGATTAAATGAAATCATGAATGTTGCAATACTTTGAAAATCTGTAAAGTACTGTATAAGTATCAAATATTATCACTGATATTGCAAGTTTAATTTAGCAGATGAATAAATGACTTTTAAAAGCAATTTTTCCAAGTCTGGATTAATAAGTGACAGTTAACATCACATTCTGCTGGGATTTCCCTGGTGGTCCAGTGGCTAAGACTCCACACTCCCAATGCAGGGGGCCCAGGTTCAATCCCTGGTCAGGGAACTAGATCCCACATGCCTCAACTAAGACCCGGTGCAGCCAAATAAATAAGTTAATTAAATATTTTTTAATCTGCCTCTTGAACCCAAAGGACTAAAGGGACAACTTGATCTGTGGTTATGCTGCCAAATAAAATGCAACCAACTTACATGGCTTTAAGTACTCCTCTAGGTACTGACTAATAAAACATAACTACTGAACTTGTAGATGTCACAGTATCCTGTGGTTCACTTATTCTTTGTAGGAAAGCAAATTCTGTACTTCCATAATTTCTATTTTTTCTATTTTTGATATTATAAACCAATTAGATAATTATAAGATATCAAAAGGCAATTAGATTGTCTTGCACTGAGTAGGTTCCCAACAAATATAATACTAAATAAAGTATCAAAGAACTTTGTCAACCCAGAGATGATGCAACTCATGGTAAATCTGACCATATGAATATCTGACTATATGAATTATTCCTATAGTTTAATATTCATTTTCCAATATAGAAAATTTGGAAAAAATATATACAAAGTATAAATTGATTCCAAAGTATTCATACAAAAAAATCATATTATTTCACTAAATATTTCTCAGTGTTGCTGAGAAATTCCATTTTGGTCCAAGCTCATAGTATCTCAAATGAAGAGATGGATACAAGATACCTAGGAGGCTGGACACTAAGTGTTAAAGCTTACAGTGGTAGTGAGAGTCCCTGGAACTGAGTGTCCAATTAGGGAAGAGGACAGCTGTAAAGACCATTCTTAAGCTTACCTGTAACCCTGCCTGATCCACAGTGGATGACGAGCTCCTAACAGGAGTATTATGTAGCAGAAAGCGCAATGCCAAAAATGGTCCAAGGATCAGAACTCTCTCCTATATTTATGGGTCCCACCTAGATCCCTCAGGATGCCTGTAAATTCTATGTGGGAGAGAGACATGTTGGAAGTCTCAACATCCCCAGAGACTCTCCTCCCCATCACCATCCCACACCTCCTTACCTTGTTGAGTGAGGGCATGTCAGTGAGGCATGCTTGGGCTTCCTCAATTTACTGCTCAGAAAACAGCTATCTCATGAGTTAGGCTGTCCAAGATTCCTCCCAGTCTTCCTGAAACGCAATATCATCCAATTATGTTTAGAGAAATTGCTCTAATTTCTGAAGTATGGATAGTTCCTCACTGTGGATTCTATTCCTAATGCACATGTCCCCTATTTATGCATTCTAGCTTAGAGATCATTGTATTGACACAAAAATTAAGGCTTTAAGAGTGACTTGTCCAAACAACTAGTTAGTGACTCAGCAAAGTTTTTAATCATCCTATCTAATGTGCACTCTAGTGTCCTTCCTTTTGTGACACCTTGACTCCTAACAGTCCAGAATTAACACAAGAATGTTGTTTGACATCTTGATTTTAATGTTACTATTAAGATATAACATGAAGGAATCAGAAAGCACCTTAAATTTTCATTACTTTTTAAATTGTTATTTTAAAATATAAAAAAAAAGTCAATAAGCCTTGGGAAGGAGAGAAAGAAAAGTCAAGATGGGACCTAGAGAATATGTTAAATGAATATGATATGATTTATCAGTTGAAAGGCTAAATATTGAATCTGTTCTGAACTTAGTATATATTTCATATATTTGTACTTCAAAAATACCATTATTATCAAATTTAAGCCTCACTTTTTTCTTTTTAAAAGAAGAGTTATATTTCATTTATTTATTTTTAAATATCAATTACTCTATGTATTTATTTATTTTCAGACCTAAAGCAGGTATACTTTGCTATCCATTTTTCCTTCCAGTTTCAACGAGATATAATTAACATAAAGCACTGTATAAGTTTAAAAGTTGTACATCATAATGATTTGACTTTCATGCATCATGAAATGATTACCACAGTAAGCTTAGTGAACATACATCATTCTATATAGATGCAAAAGAAAAAAAATGTTTTTCCCTGTGATGAGATCTCTTAGGATTTACTCTCTTAACAACTTTCATCCTTCCCCCAACACCCTCCCCTGCCCCCCACTGCCTCTGGTAACCACAAATCCAGTCTCTTTTCCTGAGTTTGCTTGCTTGTTTTTTTGTTTGTTTTCAAAGTATAATTGACTTACAACGCTATATTAGTTCCTGGTGTACAACACAGTGATTCCCAATTTTTTTTAAAAAGTAAATTTTACTATGTTTGAATCTCTAACTAAATTCTTTCCAGTAAAACATTTTAAAAAAAGTGAAAACTTATTAGTATTTTTCTATAATCGAAGAAGCAATCATTTGCCTTGACAGGACATGTTACCTATGTTCATGGAATAAACTTTCCAAAGTGCTGATTAATTTAGTCTTAAAGTTTTGCTGATTATCCACTATGTTACATTCATGATATACAAGCCCTTTATCACTGTGTAAGCAGTAAAATGACTCCCACAGTCACTGTAAATTGAGAAGAGGGCTTTTTTTAAACCTTAGGCAATTAAAATAGATTGGCCTTTGTAGTTATACCATTGACCTTTCATCAGAATTTATTTGATCATCAGTGAAATACTTGGGTCAAGTGTTCTGCTAAATTAGGTTATGTTGGTCATCAAATTGAGAGTCTATAAAGCAGGTATCACTCATAGATTATACTTCATCTCATTTTATTTTTACACAGTGTACTGTGGTGCTTTTCATAACATAAAGCCTACTTTGAAAAGTTAGTCAAAGTACCTCTATTTTCCAATTCTGGCTTTATATTACAGTTTGTACATCTACCCTCAGACAGCCTATCAACTTAAGTTTTGAGAATTAAATAATGCATGAGCCTATACAGCTTTGGAATAAGAAAATAATCAATAGTGACATGGTTAAATAAAAAAAGTACATTCCTCTCTTAATACCAAAATCTAAATATTTCAATTCAACAATACTAAGTCAAATTAAAATGCACAATTGCTCACTTTTGCACTATTTGCAGAACTTGGATACTTTCATATTTATACTTCACAATAAATTAACACTATGAAAGTTACTGAGTCTGATGCAATCGCTCTTCGGGAAAGGAGACGGAATAAAGGGCAAGGGGAACACCGTTGTTCTTTGATACCCTCCAAGATGTTTTATTAAGTGTTTACTATACAACAATCTCCAGTTCCAGGTAACTGGGGATAAGGGGAAAAGATATACTCTCCCCTCAAGAACTCACTCTCTGGGTGAGACAGATCTAAGACTGTTATTGTCAGGATATTTTATGCATTCTTCCATTTTGAAAGCTTTGTTTTGAGAAGTTTGTTTGTTTTCCACCATTTGAGCTGGGCTGTGGCTTTCCACCATGAAATCAGCTGTCCAATCGACTCTAATTCATAACTGAGAAAAAATTTAAACTTAACCAAAATTAATAATAATAATTAATTAATAATAAGAATACTACTTTTGAAAAGACAGTAAATGCAGCATTGTTAGCACCATGCTAGCCATGGACTTATTATAGTGTCATGAGAAACAGCAAATTCAAGCCCCGTGGCCTTTCCTATGACATTTCAAAAGGGAAAAGGAAATGCATATTCTTAAAAAGAAATAAAGAATCACCTCAATTGGTGCAGGAAAAAAGCATTTGACAAAAGTCAACATCCTTTTATTTAAAAATTCAACCAGGGCTTCCCTGGTGGCGCAGTGATTGAGAGTCCGCCTGCCGATGCAGGGGACACGGGTTCGTGCCCCGGTCCGGGAAGATCCCACATGCTGCGGAGCGGCTGGGCCCGTGAGCCATGGCCGCTGAGCCTGCGCGTCCGGAGCCTGTGCTCCGCAGCGGGAGGGGCCACGGCAGTGGGAGGCCCGCGTACCGCAAAAAAAAAAAAAAAAAAAAAAAAAAAAAAGAAAAAAAAATTCAACCAACTAGGAATAGAAGAAAACTGCCTCAACAAATAAAAGCCATGTATGAAAAAACCACAGCAAAATCATACTCAGTGGTGAAAGACTGAAAGCTTTTCCTCTAAAATCAAAAGCAAGGCAAAGATGCCCACTTTCATCACTTTTATTCAACATAGTACTAGTCCTAGCCAAAGCAATTAGGTAGGTTAAACAAATAAATAAGTAAACAGTATCCAAACAGAAAAGGAAGAAGTAAAATTATCTCTGTTCACAGATGTTATGATCTTATAGTCGAAAACCCTAAAGATTCCATGTACACACACAAAAAAGCAATTACAACTAATAAACAAATTCAGCAAAGTAGCAGGATAATAGTCAACACAAAAAAATAAGTTGCATTTCTATACACTAACAATGAACATCTGAAAAGAAAATTACAAAAACAACTCCATTTGCAATACTATCAAAAAGAATAAATAATTAGGAATTAACTTAACCAAGGAGATAACAGAATTGTGCAATGAAAACTACAAAATATTGCTAAAAGAAATTAAAGACATAAATAAACAGAAAAATAACCTATGTTCATGGATTGGAAAGCTTACTATTGTTAAATGTCAGTACCACCCAAAGTGATACACAGATATAATGCAATCTTTATCAAAACCCAATGACTTTTTTTTTGCATAAATATAAAAATCTATCATAAAATTCATATGGAATGTCAAGGAACCCCAAATAGCCAAAAACTTGAAAAAGAACAAAATTGGAGGACTCACACTTCCTGACTTCAAAACCTACTACAAAGCTACAGTAATCAAAATAGTATGGTAATGGAATAAAGATCCATGGAATAGAATAGGGAGCCCAGAAATAGATCTTCATATATATGGTCAAATGTTTCTTTGTTTTTTTTTTTTTTTTTTTTTTGCAGTATGCGGGCCTCTCACTGCTGCGGCCTCTCCCGTTGCGGAGCACAGGCTCCGGACGCGCAGGCCCTGCGGCCATGGCTCACGGGCCCAGCCACTCCACGGCACGTGGGATCTTCCCAGACCGGGGCACAAACCCGCGTCCCCTGCATCGGCAGGCAGACTCTCAACCACTGTGCCACCAGGGAAGCCCTGGTCAAATATTTTTTGAGAAGGGTGATAAGACCATTCAGTGGGGAAAGGACAGTCTTTCCAACAAGTGATGCTGGGAACACTATATACCCATATCCAAAAGAATGAAGTTAGACTCTTAACTAATACTACATACAAACATTAATTCAAATTGGATCAAAGACTTAAATGTAAAATTATATAACTATAAATGTACATATAAATATATATATATATAAACTACAACTATAGTTTATATAACTATAAACTATAGAACTACAAAACTCTTAGAAGAAAACATGGGCATAAAGTTCATGATATTGGATTTGGCAGGGATTTCTTGGATATGACACAAAAGGAACAGACAATAAAAGCAAAAAATAGACAAATTGGACCTCATGAAAATTAAAACTCCTGTGCATCAAAGGACACAATCAGGGCTTCCCAGGTGGCGCAGTGGTTGAGAGTCTGCCTGCCCATGCAGGGGACATGGGTTCGTGCCCCAGTCCGGGAAGATCCCACAAGCCGCGGAGCGGCTAGGCCCGTGAGCCATGGCCGCTGAGCCTGCACGTCCAGAGCCTGTGCTCCACAACGGGATAGAGGCCACAATAGTGAGAGGCCCATGTACTGCAAAAAAAAAAAAAAAAATGGACACAATCAACAGAGTAAAAAGGCAACCCATGCAATGGGAGAAAATATTTGCATATCTATATCTGATAAGGGATTACAATCCAGAATGTATAGAGACCCCAACAACAAACAACCAAACAACTCCATTCAAAAATTGGCAAAGGACTTGAATAGACAGTTCTTCAGAGAAGATATACAAATGGTCAATAAGCACATGCAAATATGCTCAACATCACTATTCATTAGGGAAGTGCAAAACAAAATCACAATGATATACTACCTCACACCCAACAGGATCACTGCTATCAAAAAAAAAAAAACCCAAGACAAACCAAAAAAAAAAAGAAAATAACAAGTGTTGGTATGGATGCAAACAAACTGGGAACACTTATGCATTGTTCATGGGAATGCAAAATGGTAAAGCTGCTGGGGAAAACAGTACGATGGTTCCTCAAAAAATAAAAAATAGACTTACCATATGATCCAGCAATTCCACCTCTTAGTACATACCCAAAAGAATTGAAAGCAGGACCTTGAAGAGATATTGGTATGCCCATGTTCCCAGCAGAGGTGTAATCACTCCAACAAAGACTTATGGATGGATGCTTTGGGCCTTGGACCAGGCTGAGAATATCTCATATATTCAAAGGAGTCTGTAGTGAAAGTAAGATTTCAAGGAAGGCTGAGATAGCAGGAAGGGCCTCTAGGCTCTGACCAAGCCAAGAAAGAATGACCAAGAAATTATCAGCTACATACATCAGTAGTTTTTACCAACAGGATACCAAGAATAAGATGAGACAGACATACTTCAGGTGATGCCAGTCCCTGCACAATGACCAGTTCAGGGTCATAGAGTTCAACTCCCCCAATGCAGCAAGTTCATGTGAGACCCTGCTCTGTGTGCCAGACACCATCTTAGAAGTAAGCAGAGGAAGAGGGGTTGAAACCATAAAACAATGATTTCAAAGAGACAGAGTTAAAGAGTTACTTAAATAACTGGATCAGAATTAGTTTTAAAACAGACTAAATTTTTTTTTTTTGTTTTCCATGCCTACCTAGCAGTTGGGGAATGGTAAAGAGATCGGAGCAGTTTGTAAGAATAAAGTATATATGGAAACAACCTAAGTGTCCATCAATGGATGAAGGGATAAAGAAGATATGGTATATATACACAATGGAATATTCTTCAGCCATGAGAAAGAAGGAAATCCTGCCATTTGCGACAATGTCCATGGACTTTGAGGGCATTATGCTGAGAGAAAGACAACTACTGTATGATATCACTTATATGTAGAATCTAAAAAAGCTGAACTTGTAAAAACAGAGAGTAGAATGGTGGTTACCAGGGCCTGGGGGAAGGGGGAATTGGAGAAATACTGTTTAAGGGTACAAACTTGCAACCAGTAGATAAATCCTGGAGATCTAATGCACAGCACAGGGGTTATAGACAACAATACTGTGTTATAAACTTCAAAGTTGCTGAGAGACTAGATCTTAAATTGTTCCCATCACAAAAAAGAAATGAATAAAATATGGACTGTAGTTAAGAATAATGTATCAATATTGGTTCACTAATTGTAACAAATGCATCTTACTATGTTAACAATAGGGGAACATATTGAAACATAGAAACTGGGTGTGAAGTAGTCAGGAACTCTGTACTTTCTTTGCAACTATTTTCTTAACTCTAAACTATTCTAAAATATAAAATGTATTAAAAATTTTTTTAAAGAATAAAGTATGGTTTTCTTATTGTATCTAAAAAGTGTAAATAACTTTACAACTTGCCATCCAGAGACAGAAAACACAGCCCCTGTCTAAGGGACCCCAGTGGGAAAGGGAGCAGTTATCATACAACATAACACAACATATACAAAAAAGGATCATAGATAGGGAGCATCTACTCCAGACCCATGGGAGGGAGGGGAAGGAAGGGTAACTGAAGGAACTGTCCTGAGATGACTCTGTCTTAAATTAGCTAGAAAATCCATAGAAGCAAGAAAACAAACTCACTGTTGACACGGCCATAGATAAAGTAAGCAACATCCAACTTTAATTTCTAAAAACTTTATTGATTACCAGGCCATGGGGATAATGTTAGTGCCCTCAGATTTAGAGTTTACTGAACAGAATCACTGAGAATGCAATTGAAATCACATTCTTCCACTATCTGACCTTAAGCAAGTTACTTAAACTTGGGGACTCAGTTTCCTTGTCTTTAAGTTGGGGGTAATGACAGTGTTGTTTTGGGAATTAAATCAGTACATGTAATGGGCTTAGAACAGTGCCTGGTACCTCCTAGATGCTCACTAAATATTACTTGTTATTAGCTATTTATAGGGCATATATTCATTTTCAAAACATCTTATATATTTTATTTTTGCATATCCTTGGAAGAAAGATTACAGTTTAGGAATTGGGCACAAAAGAGGTTAAATGACTTGCATAATGCCTGAAGAAGAATGGTTTTCCCTAATTTTGTTTTCTTTAAAGAAAGGGCTTCCCTAAACAAACTCCTGGCTTCTCTTTGCTCTTTAACTTACTCCATTCCTGGGGAGGCAGAGTGACTTACCCGGTTGATGAATTTGGGAAGAATAACTGGGTGAGCTTGGCTCACCTCTGCCCTTCTTCCCTTTGGGAATAAACATGCAGTGAGCATGATTACCCCAGTCCTTTGTGACGTGAAGGGAAAGTTGGCCAGTTCTGAAGTTTAGTTTTAGCAAGCTCATTTGGCTGACAGATATAAAGCCGTAGTCTCCCGTTTGTTTTGCTTGTTTAGCAAGTGAATCATTGATAGATTCACCCCTAGGCTTTCTGACAGAAAACTGTGAGATGTTTGTGAAACATCTCTCAGTGCAGTCAGGCATGTTACATAATAAGTTTTTTTTTCCCCCTTGGAGACATTCCTCCTGAGCCTTCCATCCCCGTGCTCCAAACTGTATTGCTTTCTAATAAAGTAAAAAATAAAGTACCATGCAAACTGTGTCAGAGACTACCGGTTATCTGCCAAAATCCATTCTTTCTTTCTGTAATAACAGAACCCAGGTTTTGGGTAGTCTCACTGCTGACTAGATAAAGGTTGCATTTGCATGTACCTTGTGACTAAGTATTGGCTAGTGAGATGCAAGTGGAAATGTGTAGTATTTCCAGGAATTCTTAAAGGTAGGAAAATCACCCTTCTTCTCCTCTTCCTCCATTCTGTTCCCTGAATATGGATATGATAGCTGGAGCTCTGGCAGCCTTATTGTACTATGATGAGTTCCACATAATAAGAGGAAGGAAGCTGTGAACTAGAGAGAGTCTGGCTTCCTGATAATGTTATAGAGCTGCCATGCCAGCTCTGAATTGCTCACCTCACCTATGGACTTTTATGTGAGAGAAAAATAAACTCATCTCTAGTTTAAGCCACTGTTGTTTTGTTTTTTTCTGTCATATGCAGCTGTAGTCACCCTGACAAACATAGAAAATTAACTTCAAGGTCCTCTTCCTTGTCCTTTCTCCTCAACCAGACTGCCTACTCTAAACCCTCCTATATGGAAACTCTGCAGCCACTATTTTAACAGAAAGTTAAATTTACTTGCAAGGGAAAATGATTTAGCATTAAATTGGAGACCAAAGAACTTTTTAAAGATCTAAGAATAAAGAAAAGATCACCACTAAAAATGCCCTCTTGAAGTTCCTCCTATCATGCTTTCCAAGCATTCCATGCACTGCTTTGGGCTAATTTGTTATATCAATGCTTAGGAATTCTTTAATGACTTTTCCTATGTTAGCTCTAAGAGCCCAAGATATTTTGTTTCAATAGAAATACAACTATATTTCCCTCTATATATGTACATCTCAATAAATTTTCAAACAAATATTTACTATATACCGACACTTACTTCATTCTTAGTCTCCACCCTTCCTCAGTTTTGTACAATTTAGGCTGAAAACTTGGGCTCTGACTTTGCTCTTTGAATTCACCTTTATACTTCATGGAGTAAGAGACCTTTCAGTGATGTCTTTTGTCTCTGCCATGCCCTGGAATCCTCTTCATCTACTTTGTCTGACGGCCATCTTTGACCCAGCAAAGGCAACTATTCATCACCCCTTCTTTCTTATTTTTAATATTTATTTATTTATTTTATTTAAGCTGTGCCAGGTCTTTGTTGCGGCATGAGGGACCTTTAGTTGAGGCATGCGGACTCTTAGTTGTGGCATGCATGTGGGATCTAGTTCCTCCCCAGGGATCAAATTCAGTCCCCCTGCATTGAGAGCACGGAGTCTCATCCACTGGACCACCAGGGAAGTCCCCATCACCCCTTCTTTTTTAAGGCTATCCTTATTAAGTCTAATTTTTGCTAAATGCTAAATGACACTATTTTATTTTATTTATTTATTTCTGGCTGCGTTGGGTCTTCGTTGCTGCGTGTGGGCTTTCTCTAGTTGCGCCGAGCTGGGACTACTCTTCCTTGCAGTGAGCGGGCTTCTCACTGTGGTGGCTTCACTTGTTGTGGAGTATGGGCTCTAGGCATGCAGGCTCAGTAGTTGTGGCTTGCAGGCTCTAGAGCACAGGCTCAGTAATTTTGGCGTACGGTCTTAGTTGCTCCATGGCATGTGGGCTCTTCCTGAACCAAAGCTCGAGCTCGAACTCGTGTCCCCTGCATTAGCAGGTGGCTTCTTAACCACTGCGCCACCAGGGAAGTCCCCAAATGACACTTAAAATGCTTTCATTATTTCATCTCCTCTTCACAGTGACCCCACAAGTGAGGTGTTGTTCTCTCCATTTTATGGATGAATCAACTGTAATTCAGAGAGACTGAAACTAATCTGAGGTTTGTTTATCTCCAAAGGAGATGTTGTACTCTTTCCTTTTTGAAAAATCACTGTTTTTCCACACCTCTCTGACTTCAATTCTATTTCCTTTCCTATCTTCCCTTCTTCTCCTCACTGGCTATATCTGGATATTTCAAAACATGCAGAATAAATTATTCACCTTAGAAGGGATTTTGGAAACACAGTTCCAAATTTTATAAGGTAAAACTATTAATAATATCAGTATACTATTGCTACAAAACAAAATACACAGAAAATACTGTTGAATATAAAAACCAAATAAGGCAGCCTCTCTACTTCAGACCCAGAAGATCACAGAATTGGGACCTAACCGTAAATAATATCCCCAAATAACTCCTTTCCTTTCAGAAAACATACACATACATACACAAACCTGAAGAAAGCCCCTTCTGACCACAGCCCTTCTCCCACTCGCCAGCTGCATTAATATCAATGTTTTAGAAAACACTAGAGTCTCTGCCAAATAGCTGAGATCATCCATCAGTTGTTCCTCAAGGAGAGTCTTCTCCTAACAACTCCAGCATGAGATTATTGTGTATATATAGCTCGCTGTCATGCACAGGACAGGCACATGACAAATGTTCACCAAAATGAAGGCGGCACATGGCACCACTATTGCCCTAGACTGCAAATTCACTGGCATTCCAAGAACTTCGCAAATAGCATGCCAGGGTCTTTTCTTTTTAAGAAGGATAATATGTTGCTTATAAATTTAATCTTAGAGACACATCACATTAAATCATAATGTTTTCATTACTTAACATTCTTCACTTTCTTTCACAACATGAAATCTCCCAAATTAAACTCATTTGGATTAACAAATCTTCTTTTTAAATTTAAGCGTTTGTTTAAGAAGAATTCACAACTAAAGCAATTCACTTCATCAATCTGTTTTACTTCTTATACCTGGTTGAAATGCTGGGCACTGAAATGAGTGTTTTGCTGGAGGAAGGACAGCAGGCAAGGCTAATTTTGGAGCCCTGGTGAAGAGTGATCACCAGGTGGGCTGTGCGATGAGACAGTAATAGGAAAACCTGAAATCCAAAGGGGGTATGGAAAGGAGAGACTGAAGACAAACATAAATGTGGACTATGTTTCACAACAGGGTCAGCACTGATATTTGTACTTACACAGTACTTAGTATGTATTAGGCACAGTTCTTAGGTCCTTGTTTAATTAATAGTAGGTACTATTTTTATCCCTACTTCACAGTTGGAAAAACCAAAGCACAAAGAAGTTGAGTAGCTTCCAAAGCTTCACAGCTAGTTAGAGGCAGAGCTGGGATTCAAACCCAGGCACCATTTCATAATCATGAATTATTACGACTTTACACAGCATACATTCTACAGCAGTGGCTCTCAAACTTGTTTTTAACCTTGACCCCCCAGGAGAAATACATGACCCAGCATATCAAAACATAAGTAATAGAAACAGAAGTTTTGTGAAACAATACTTTTATTAGATGCAGTGCATTCAGAGCGTTATTTCTTTTTTAAAATTGCTGGTTGCAACAAATAAATCAATTTTACAACCCTTAATGGGTTACGACTCACAATTTGAAAAACACTCCTTTGGAGACCAGGGCTACAAATGGTAACTCAGTTTCTCCAGTTGGATGTTTGATGGTCATCTCAAGCAAGTGGACAGTCATCTTCATTTGCTTATTGACAGTCTACAACAACACTCCTGAATTTCACCCTCCAATCCTGCCCCTCCCCTTTGCTTCCTCTCTCACTAAATGACAGCTTCCTCTGCACTGTCCACATGCCACATGAAGCTATCAAGCACTTGAAATGTCGCTATCAGAATTGAGACATGCTGGAAGCGTAAAATATACACTAGATTTAGAAGACGGTACAAAAAAGGAATCTAAAATACCTCATTAATAACCTTTTATACTGATTGCATGCTGAAATCATGTTTAAGATACAGTTAAATACAATATATTATTAAAATTAATTTCCCCTGTTTCTTTTTACTTTTTTTTTGATGTGGCTACTAGAAGAATTTTAATTACCTATGTGGCATATTATATTTCTGTTGGACAGAAATAATGTCCTGGTTGCTCAGGCTAAAAAACTTTAAATCATCCTTGACTCCTTTCTCTCCACCAGCAGGTGGTGTAGGCTTCACCATTAAAATAGATTGGTAGCTCAACAACTTCTACCTTCACTGCTACACACACACACACACACACACACACACACACACACACACACACACCACTGTGTCTTGCCTAGATAACTGAAATAGCTTCCTAACAGGTCTCCTTGCTTCCTTCCTAACCACACCCTAAGGTTTATTTAGCTATTCCCTATAAAGTTGCCGAGTGACCCTTTTAAAAGTCAGTCAGATTACGTCACTGCTCTGTTCAAAATCCTCCAATGGCTCTTTTCCCCAGAGCAAAAGTGCAGGTCCTTGCAATGGCCTACAAAGCCTTTTAGGCCACTCACCCCTCCCCATCTATCTGTCCTAACTTTTTACCTCTAGTCCACTCAGCTACAGTGACCTCTTTGAATTCACCAAGTATGCTCCTACCTCCCAGCCCTTGCACTTCCTGTACCTATGTGTATAACCCTCTGCCCTGGATATCCTCTACCTTCTTTCTCTGTTTTGGATCAAATGTCAATTTACCAGCAAGTCCTTTACTCATTATTGTACTTAAAACTGCAAACCACCCTCTCTTGATTCTTCCATACTTTCCCCTTCTTAGCTTTATGTCTTATGACCTTTAATTATTGTACGTAATTCACTTAATTTATCTGTCTGGTACCAATCACATGTAGGAGTTCCATGAGGGCAGTGACTTTGTTTCATTGCCGCATTCCCAGCACCTATGTGCCTGGCAAATTGTAGGTGTTCAATAAATGTCAGTTGAATGAACAAACGAGCTGTGGGTTTCCAAACTCAGTTTTGCACCACTTGCAACTAGCCATTCTCAGAAAACTACTGAAACAAGCAAACATTTCAGTATCTTTAGTTTTTAACCCATTATTCTTCTTGGACCTACAGTAATTCCACAGTAAAGAAAGCAAGATTCTTCTCCACACTCCAGACCTTTTGTCCATTTTCTCATGATCCCTAGGTGCCCTCCAAAGGCCCTGAAAAATGGGCTTTCCTTTTCTCTCAGGCATAAAATCTCCCTAGGCATCTGCACCATGTCTTGAATGTCTGGCCTAAAATATGTGCAGCTATAGCCAATATAGATTCTTAGTCTCAGATGATCTTCAAGTCTACGCGGTGTACATTAGGTGCAACCAGACGTTGTAAACACACGTGTATTTGCCCCTTGGTCGTTCACAGACTGGCCACACTTCACCCACCTAGTCCTTACATGTCTGTATTCAGGAAGACGGGCCCCCGCTCTGTGATAGGACTAGAAATGTGGACACGCGATGGATGGAATGTCTGAGACTGTAGCCAGGCCCCTCATTTTAGACACGGGGAAACCAAGGCTCAGGGAATTTAGGCCAAGAAAACTTAGGCCACGTAACAAAATCAAAACGAAGACACAAAACATAATGTGGTAGAAATGGCACAGAAAGCCAGGTGGCTTGCCTCCCGCCATTCAGCGGGTCCACAAAACGACGCTGTGGTGCAGCTCAACCTAGCTCGCGGCCCCCTACCGCGGCATTTTAATGTTCAACCATGCGCTCGCAGACTGTGAAAGGTGAGGCACGCACGCCCCAGCCGTCTCACCTTCCTCCGGTTGAGAAAAAAGGCAGCCCGCCGCCTGGTCCTCAGCCACCTCCTACACCCGGGAAGCCCGCGTCCGGACTCTCGCGAGACTAGCGGTTGGGGCGAGCAGGTGCGGAAATTCCCGGAAGTGGACGAAGGGACTTGTCAGCTCCCACCCCGGTTGTGTGCTCTCGAGGCCCCGTGGGGATCGATGGTCTCCTCGGGGACCGGCGCGAGGCGGAGTCACGGAGAAGCTTTCCGTCACTCACACAGCGGCCTCGGCCCTGCCTCGGCTGCCGCCGCCCCTCCCTTTGCCCTTCACGGCGCCTGGACCTCCTCGTCGGCGGCTTCTTTCTGCGCCTGGGCAGCCTGCCTTTTCCCTTTAACTTTCCTTTGCGTCTCCTCCCCCGACTGTTTTAACAGCAGAGTCGCGGGCCCTGCAGTGTCCCAGAAGCGGCACGTATAACTTGCTCGGTGTAAGTGCTAGGAATGCCGCCGGCGTCCCGGGGAAATGCGTTCCTTCTATCTATAGCTCTGTATGTACGTTCTATGTTCACGGCAGCTATTCTAGGGACAACAACTGCTTCCCTCTGTTCTCATCTCCCCATTGGTGGCTTCCGACCCGAATTTGGGAATGGGGAGATCTCCCACCTGTTATCTTTGAGCAGGCTAATCTCTTGTAAGCAGAAGTGCCATATGAAAGTCTTCGAAGCCGGTTGGCTTGGGACTGGGAATTTTACCCCATCCCCCCCCCACCCAGCTCCAGGCTTTACAAAACGTATTGATTATGTAAAAATACTTAATTTTTTTAAACTGTAATTTTTGCTTCGGTCTTGTGCTCGAAGGGAGGAAACAACTATCAATTTGCTTTTTCTGATCTTATATATAAGATTCATTCTTTCTCGTTGCTCTGCTACGGTCAAAACACATTTTGAACATGTAAGTGTGGCTGTCAGCCTTAGAGAATCTAAGGTACAGTTATTTTCTTTATCTTGATTCCTTTTTTGTTTCGTAGGGGTACCTCATTCGATTTCGGAGTTCTTTTCATTCTTCTGAAAGATTTCAAATCCTCTAGAAGCCAAAATGGGACACAGTAAACAGATTAGGATTTTACTTCTGAACGAAATGGAAAAGCTGGAAAAGACCCTCTTCAGACTTGAACAAGGTCAGTAGTAAGTCATTTGATTAGCTCTGTGTCTTTTACATTTTTAATTCATAGTCATGTTAAAATTTCTTTTAACTTTTAGACATCATTTCCAAGGACCTTTCTAAACCTGATTTGTGCGAAGACGTTGCTGTGTTCTAAACAATATCACTAATGAAAGTGGATTTTAGTTGAAAATGTTTTATTTATATCTGTCATGTTAGAATAAAATTGTTCACTTTACTTTGCATTCTAACTTCCACTTAAGACAGAAGTTGCATTTATAATCGGAAGATTGACCGTATTATTTCCATTAGCATTTACTATTAAAACTTGGGAAATTGCTTCATAAGTAATTTTACTTTGGGTATATCTATAGTTTTGCTTTTTTATAGCTCTCGCTCTTTTCCTTTACCAGACATTTGAATTAGTAAAATAGATCACAGCAAAAAGTAAACTATTATTTATGTTTGTCAAAAGCCTCTCAACTATGGAGAAGGTAAAAAAGCTGAAAATATTTTTTTGCTGAAAAAGTGAAATAACTGATCAGGTTGTGTTGAAATATATTTGAACTGTGATTTAAAAGATCAAATTATATTTCTATAAGACATCAAATAGATGCTTTATTTTCTTAGACTTTATATTTTTCAGCATTAAAAAAAAGCATTTCACACTTATTTATGTTAATATAACTTGTGAAGTAGTCAATAGAAGTTTAATGTATGAAAAATAAAATACAATCCCCTTTATTATTGTACCAAATGAATGTTGATAGTAGTAAACATCTGAAGAAATTTTTTTTCCCTGAATTTCTCAAGAGCTGAATTTTTAAAAGAAATTTCATCCATCAAATGTGTTTCCTCCATGCCAAATCTTTATCTTCTTCCAACTTCAGCATTTAAGATCACTGAGTACTTAGGCTTTCCTGACTCTGCAGTTTTCTGGTTTTAATTTTTTTTCCTACACTCTTAAGTATTCCTCTCAACTTGGTGGTGTCTTTTGCTGACCTCTCCTCTTCCACATTTTAATTGTGTATATCAGCAAGGAATCCTTTCTTTTTCTGTTCTCCTGCCCTCAAAGAAGTATACATTCTCATGGCCTCAGCTGTTGCCTCCATACTGATGACTCCTTTTGGAAGAAAGGCCTTGAGCTTTGCTTGCTTCTTGGAAGCAAGCGAGTGTAATGGCAAGAGTAGGGAACTAGAATTTTCCTGTATCTGCTGCTAACAAATTGTTTGACTTTGGGCAAGTCACATTAATTCTAAACGTTAATTTATTTGTGATATGAAGGTATTAATTTCTGCTTTTCTACTTTCCTGAGTTTTGAGGCTCAAAATGAATAATAAATGGCTTTAAAGCCCTAAATAGATATAAGGCATTGCTAGATCGCTATACCTGTCTATTCTCACCATCGATTCTTGGCTTCATCCTAGTATCATGCTATGGAAGAACCTTAGGATAGCTCCAGTCAGATTTGCTTAAATTTAACATGTCCAAAACCATCTCCTCAAAATTCTCAAATGTTCTTTACTTCTCAGCTTCCCTGTTTACTCTTCCATTTTCATAGTTTCCAAGGCTAGAAACTTTGTACTATTCTTTGATGATTTTTTCTCTTTAACTGAAGTCTCTTTTTAAGCCCTATAATTTCTTTCCAGATGTCTCCTCTTGCCTGCCTGTCTCTTCCATATGCCTGAATATGGATGCTGAAATAATCTTCTTATGCCATCTCTTCTCTTTTTATTAATTGGTGTTCATAAGGTCAAATTTAAACACATCTGCCTGGCTTCCAGGACATTCTATAATGTCTATAATCTGCCTCCTTAGCCAAGATTTTATCTCATTGTTCCTCATTATTGGTGTCCTATATCTTTCCAGTTCCCTTGTTAATTCCCTCCCCAGTGGCTTTTCTCATGCCTGTTCTTACACCTCCACTCCTGTCAGATTCCTGTATATCTATTAAATCCCTTTACTATCATTTTATGTGTTGCCTCCCTCTCAGCCTTCAGCTAAAATTCCACCTACTCCATGAAGCTTTTCCTTAATTTGTTATTATCTCCTTTCCTTGATTTCTGATTACTCAATGGGCATAGAACAGTTAAGTGCTTAAGGATGTAGCAGTGTCTAAAAGCTTATAGTGTCCAACTGGAGTTTAAGATCTGTGAAGATAGAAATTATTACAAACCTAGTGCAGTGTACTACAGCTAACAAATCCTTGCTGGTTGATTACTAAAGTGCCATTTAAAGCTAGCCAGGCTATTTGAAGAGGGAACTCTGAAGGGTTTATAAAATAAGAATATGGTGACTCTGTAACTCTGGTTAAAGCCAGTAAATTCATCCAAATGATATAAATGGGAACATGTCGAATTTTTTTCATGCAGTAATGATGTCATTGTATTATTTTAGAAGATAATTATACTGTGAAAGATGAAGAGAAGGGACATTGGAGACAAGAAATCATGGAGAAGGCTATTTTAAAAACATGTCTGGTTTAACTACATCAGGGTTGAAAAAAAAAGGGACAGAGTATGAGACATTTTAAAATTCATAAGACTTGGTGACCAATTAGGTGTAAAGAAAAGCTCTGGCAATTTTTGGTTCTTTCACCAAGCCCTTCTTCATTTTGCCTTCCTTTTCACTTTTCCCTAAGAAATGATTCCTGTGCATTTTCAAGGCTAATATCTCTATAGACTCTTCTAATTTAACAAGTACAAGACTGCGTAATTATCTTTTCTAGCCAAATGATAGCCTGGCCCTGTATTTCCTATCTCTTTTAGTGGCAAATAATGAATAAAATCATTATTCCCTAAACCTGGAATTCTTCCATTTTTTATATAGGTTGGTCAAATTACAATTTCTATTTTTTTAAAAGAAAATATTTATAAAGATTCCTTGATTAGGAGTCAAGTTTATATAGATTGAGTGGAGGGAATGGGGTAGAAAAACTTAGTTTACAGTAATAGTTTAATCACTCGTCTTGCCAGTTTAATTGCCTGCAAGAGGGAAATGGCTAATCTGAGTAAAGTATTCCTTGTGTATGAGGAATAAGATAAACACACCATGTGCTGCTGTGCTAAGCTAATTTTAGCAAACCGAGCAATTAATTATGGAAGCTGATACACTCTAGGTATTCTGATGTTTCATTTACTGTATATAAAAATTTTAGTTTCAGGGATATGGATTAGAGGTCTACAGAGTGGCTATATATATATATACCCTTGGGGGTATGCACTGACCTGTCTATTGGGATATAGAAAGAATAGGATTTATTTCTCTTTCTTTTCTCTCTTTCTTTCTTTCTGTCTACGTATCTACCTATCTATTTTTGATTTTTAAAGTCAACTAAGGGGAATTTCCTGGTGGTCCATGGGTTAGGACTCTGTGTTCTCACTGCCAAGGGCCTGGGTTCGATCCCTGGTCGGGGAACTAACAGCCCACAAGCTGCGCAACACTACCAAAAAAAAAATTCTATTTTAATTAAAGTAATTAAATTTTGCTAATATATGAATTGATATTGATGCTCTCAGTTTGTACGTCAGATGCATTAATAATAAAAAAGATATATTCTGAGGAAAGAGTGGTGGTTATAGGTCTAGAAGAGGTTGACAGTCATACTGCCACTGGTTTGCTTGCATTATGTTGCCATGAATTACACTTTTACCTAAACTAGGTTAAGTAGATATACAGGCTATATTATCTTAAATAGTAACATCTTTACAATACTTTGTAATGAGAGGTAGTGTAATCGTACATGCCTCTTTTACCTCAAGAGGTTGTCAAACTTAAAGATGAGTTAGAAAGTGTTTGAAATTTGCTGTTTGAGTTTTGTCCTTTTCTGAAATGACACACAGCTTTTTCTATAGTATACTTAGAAAATATTATCAGAAAAAATAAACACAGTCCAACTCTGAGGTAAACATGAGTGTGAAAGTAAACTGCTTTTGTTGGGAATTGATGCTGTAGAGCAGAGTTCAACACATTTTTTTCCTGTAAAGGTTCAGATAGCAAGTATTTTCAGCTTTGCAGGCCATATGCTTTCTGTTGCAGCTACTCAGCTCTGCCATTGTACTATGAAAGCAGCCATAGACAATACATAAACAAATGGTGTGACTGTTCCAATAAAATTTTATTTACAGAAAGAGCATATAGTTTGCCAACCCTTGCTACAGGGAAAGCATTTTGAATATGTATTTTTAGTAACACTTTCATCATATGATTTTACCCATATAAATGAATATCTGCTCACTTTTAAAAGTTGATAACAAAGTTTTCTAATCTGTTTGAAATCTACCAAATAAAGAATTTCAGTTGGTTTTCAGATCATCTCTTTAATATATAAAATGGGACATCTTCTCTTTAGCTTGTAAAAGCAATTGATGTATGTCAAGGAAAATATTTATATTTACTAGCACATCTCAACAAAAATATTTACATAACTGATGAATGGAATTGAAAAGTTAAGGTCATGGACTAGTAAACATACCTACCAAGAACTTTATCCATTGGGATTTGGGTATCTTTATGTCATATTTTTTTCAAATCTGAGGTCATTGGACTTGGAATCTAAATTACTTTATCAGACAATATTAAACCAAGACTTTTAAAATTAATTTAATCACATTACTTTCATGACAGATATTACCAATATTAACTTTTAGTGAGAGCCAAAAGATTTGTTCCATTAATTAGTAAATAAAATTAATTATTTAAAATATTGTTTATTTTATTTACATCTTATTCTTATTTTTGTGTTTTATAAATTACATGATCTATTAAATTATCATACACGTATATTATATAAATAAATATTCAAATTTGGAGACTACTTGTCATTTTTTTTCTGAAGGTAGACCACTGATCCAAATACTGTTTTAGAGGTTTTGGATGAGTTTCAACCTTTGTTCTACAAGTTCTCTGAATCCTTGTGTAATTATAAAAACAATATTTGTATAAGCTGAACAAGGGACAGGTTATTTAGTTGTGCTCAGATGGCTAATCTCTGATATTTGTACTGTTCAAAATGACACCATTACTTCTGTAATAAATTTAATCATCCTTGCAAATATAAATATGGTTCTCACAGTCACTTAAGTATTAAAACTTCACATTTTAATTCTTTGGGCAATTACTTCTCAATCTATCTTTTCATAATTATAGCTCTAATATAAAAATGTTTCCCAATTTTATACCTTTTTATAAATTATAAAAAGTTATAAAAAGTCTTTTATTTATGCTTTTTGTTTCAAAACAAAATTGGGTTTATACTATCTAAACAATTTTGATACCTGCTTACAGTGTCATGGCATGTGAATTCCACCTCCCTGCTTACTGCCACATTTCAGTCATACTTTTTTCCAGAAAGGATTTGAAAGGATCTATATAGATGCATAAAATATAAGAAAACAGTAAAAGTAATCATGTTATTAAATATCCCTTGATAATATGATTTATAGTGGCTTTATACTATTCCTGCTTACAGAATACCATAATTTGTCCCATAATTTAATCATTTCCAATCATTAGATATTTAGTTTGTTGTGAGTTTATTTAATTATAATAAACTGTGATGAACATCCTTATATATAATCTATGTTTATATCACTGGTTAATTCCTCAGAAAATGTCTTTATGAAATTATTGAGCCAAAAAATCTAAACTTTATTAATATTCTTAGTATGTTTATGCCAAATTTCTTTATAGAAAAATTTGTTCATGTAGCTACTTGGAAAAGAAATTATTAGTTTCACTGTATAGTAAAAGTAAGAAGTAAAAGTGAGTCCCTCAATTTTTGCAAAGTTACTTAATAACTACATTTGAATAATTTGTTTATTGCTTGCTAAATCCATTTACTGTGAATAAATTTATATCCATATTTTGGTCCAATCCAGGAATATGGTTAGCAGAACTTATCACTAAATTATAATTTTTTCCAGGAATGCCTAGAACTTCCATTCCCTCATGTTATATGTATTGCAGTATATAAAACAGCATTCATATTTCTCTAGGCAAATACAGAAGTATTTAATTGGATTAGCATAAATTGGAAGAGTCCAGCATTCTCTTAATGTCTTATACTGATATCTTTTCTTCACAAAGAATATCTTACCCAATGTTTAATATTGTGGTGTAGAATTTACCACCTGTCAAACATCACTGTGAGAGATTTACTTCTATCAAAGAGCAAGTTTAGACATGACTGAAATATATCTATGTGTTCTCTATTTCAGCATTTGCCTTGAACCAAACTGACATTCTTTATATATAAATAAATAGCAGTTCACACTCATATTTCTGATTCATATCACCACAGCAGGGTTCATTGTAGCTGTCTCCCTTGCTTATTGGTAACAACTTTCTCTGACAGTGAAAAACCTGGCTCTTATCACCTTTGTTTTTGAAAGATATTTTCAACAGGTATAGAATTCTAGGCTGACAGTTTTAATCTTTCAGTACTTTTAAAGATGTTGCTCCACAACCTAAGTGTCCATCAACAGATGAATGGATAAAGAAGATGTGGCACATATATACAATGGAATATTACTCAGCCATAAAAAGAAACAAAATTGAGTTATTTGTAGTGAGGTGGATGGACCTAGAATCTGTCATACAGAGTGAAGTAAGTCAGAAAGAGAAAAACAAATACCGTATGCTAACACATATATATGGAATCTAAAAAAAAAAAAAAAATGGTCATGAAGAACCTAGGGGCAAGATGGGAATAAAGACGCAGACCTACTAGAGAATGGAATTGAGGATATGGGGAGGGGGAAGGGTAAGCTGGGACAAAGTGAGAGAGTGGCATGGACATATATACGCTACCATGTAAATGTAAAATAGATAGCTAGTGGGAAGCAGCCGCATAGCACTGTGCTTTGTGACCACTTAGAGGGGTGGGATAGGGAGGGTGGGAGGGAGGGAGATTCAAGAGGAAAGAGATATGGGGAGATGTGTATATGTATAACTGATCACTTTGTTATAAAGCAGAAACTAACACACCATTGTAAAGCAATTATACTCCAATAAAGATGTTTTAAAAAAAAGATGTTGCTCCACTGTCTTCTTGCTTGCATTGTTTCCCATGAGAAATCTGTCATCCTTATCCTTGTTCCTCTGTACATACTGGTGTCTTTTTCCCTCTGTGGCTGCTTATAAGATAATCTCATTTTCACTGGTTTTGAGCAATTTGATTTTGATGTTCTTTGGTGTAATTTTCTTCATATTTCTTGTGTGTGGGATTTGTTGAACTTCTTGGATCTGTAAGTTTGTTGTTTTCACCAAATTTGAGAATTTTTTACCCATTATTTCTTCAAATAATTTACGTCTCCCTTCTTCTCTCCTTTGAGGACTCTTTATATTAAGCCACTTGAATTGTCTGATGCTCTTTCAAATTTTTAGATTCTTTTTTCTCTCTTTGTTTCTTTTTGCATAGTTTCTATTCCTGTGTCTTGAAATTCGCTTATCTTTTTTTCTGCCACGTCTCACCATCCATTAAATCCATTGTCTGTATTTGTCATCTCAGACATTGTAGTTTTAATCTCTAAAAGTTTGATTTGGATCTTTTTCTTTTGTTTCAATATTTTCCATGTCTTGACCTAACTTTTTGAACATATGGAATGCAGTTATGATAACTGAAATCCTACCTTGTTTACTAGTTGAACATCTGTGACACTCCTGGGTCCGTTTTCATGGATTGATTATTCTCCTTGTTATGGGTTTTGTTTTCCTCCCTCTTCATATGTCTCATAATCTTTGTTTGGATGCCAGACATTATTAATTTTACCTTGTTGGGTGCTGAGTATTTTTGGATTCTTATAAATGTTCTTGGTCTTTGTTCTGGAATGAAGTTACTTGGAAATATTATAGTCTTTTGAGTTTTACTTTTATGATTTGTTAAGCCAGTCTAGAAATATGCCCTTTCTAAGGCTCATTATTCCCCACTACTGAAGCAAGATCCTTCTGAACTTTCTACCCAGTGCCTCATGAATTATGAGTTCTCCCGGTCTAGCTGGTGAGAACAAGCACTGTTCCTGGTCTCAGGTATTTTTCTCAGAGACGTGCACTGATCAATACTCTTCTGAATACTCAAGGGAGACCTTTGGCAGATCTCTGGAGTTCTCTGTGCAGCTTTCTCCTCCTTATCCACAACTCTCATCTGAAAACTCTAGCTGCCTTCGTCTCCACAGATTCTTAGTTCTGTCTCCTCAACACAGGAAGTCAGTTGAGGTCTGCCTGGGTTCCTTCTCCCTGTGCCCCAACCTGGAAACTCTTTCAAGGTAGTAAGTAGGCAGGGACAATTGTAGGGCTCATCTTGTTTACTTTCCATCTCTCAGAGATCACTGACTTTTGTTGCCTGATGTCAGGGTCTTGAAAAATCATTGTTTCATATATTTTGTCTGTTTTTTTTGTTTTGGGTGGTGGTTTCTTTCTTTTAAGTTTCAGGGAGGTGGGTAAATCCAATCCCTGTTATTCCATCTTTGCCAGAAGCAGAAGTCTCAGTCCTTTAGGTCTCTGTTTCCTCTGTGTGGAATGCCCTGTTCCAGATATCTGTGTGGTCAACTCCCTCAACTCCTCTTTCTGTTTAGCAGTTTTTTCTTGGATGCTGGACATTGTGAATGTTCTGTTTTTATCTCTGGATTTTGTTGTCTTGCTTTAAAGGAGTGATAAGTTTTATTTTAGAAGTCATTTACATTATCTGTGGATCAAGCTTAGTCCTTTTGAGGCTTGTGTTCAAGCTTTGATAGGATAGGTTTAGAGTAATTTTTACTCTAGGGCTACTTTAACCCTATTACTTAAGACATGACTCTCTTGAATACAACAGGTGTTCAGCAAGGTCTCTTAACTCTGGCTGCTTAAAAATTGTATTGTATCCCAGGCCTGAGTGAGCTCTGAGAATTGTTCAATTTACAGCTCCCACTAGTTGTTCTTTTCCCAGCCTTATGTAGTCAAACCCTACTCATGTACAGTTTAGTATTCAGGCAGACTCAAGATGACTCTAGGTAAATTCCTGGAACTCCGTCTCTGCATAGCTCCCTTCTTGTCGTACTCTGCCCTGAAAATTGCAGTCTCTTCACCCTCTGAAACTCTAATCTCTGTCTCCTCAACTCAGATTACTATTCTTGCTCCCAGTGTCACAGTCCAAAAAGGTCCCCTAGTCTGATAACTAGAAGGTTCATAGAAATCATCCTTCTCTCAGGCATCACAGTCCTCTCTACCTGTTTTGAGAACAGTTGTTAATGTAGTTCTTTTAGTTTTTCATCAGAGGGCAAGTCCAGTACCAGTTACTCCATTATGATCAGAAGCAGACATCTTCAGAAGGATATTTTTAACACACAAGACACGTCATGTCACTCCTGCTTAAAAATGTTCACTGGCTCATTTCAGTCAGTGAAGAAGCCAAAATACTTACAGTGACCTTTAAGACTGCATGATCTGGCTCCCTTGTTACCTTTCTTTCCTTATATCCTACTATTCCTCCCACAGCTTATTCCAATGTAGCCATGCTGACCTTCTTGTTATTTCTGGAACCACCAGGCATGCTTCCATCCTAGGTCCTTTGTGCTCTCTGTCTCCTGTGCTTGGTCAGCACTTTCTCTCCATGGCCATGGTGAGCCATAAGGCTCTCTCACTTCTCTCACTCTCATTGAAGCCCTTCAACTTCTCAATAACCATCCTATTTAAAGTTGCTACCATCTCCTCACCATCACTCCTTTCCCTCCTTTTTCTTACACTGCTCTGATTTTTGTCCCTTAGCATTTATCCCTTTCTGCCATACTACTTTTTCTTATTTATTTGTCATGTCCATTGTTTAATGGCTGCCTTCCCCCATTAGAACTCAAGCTTAACAAGGGCAGAGATCATTGTCTTTTTTGTTCCTTATTACATCATATGCACTCAGTACGTCATTTTTTATTACTTTGTTGGATGTTTAATAAGTATCAAAAGTATAAATATTGCTATACTTCTTTCTTCTCAAAAAGTTCCTTAAGCTTAAAGATTATAACCAGCAGAACTAAATTTCCCTGCCTTCATCAGTTATTATTGCCCATCATTAATTAAAATGTTACACCCATGTTTAAAATATATATGCCTGAATTTCTAATAGACTTTACTATAGTCAGAATTTTCACATCCTAACAATTATAATCAAGGTTTAAAGTCGGCCTTGAACCAATAAAAATTTTTCTTTCATAATAAAGTTATAACTGTAATGTGTTAACTTTTTTTCCTCTTAGGGCAAAATACTTGTAATACAGTACAGAAATCTCAGATATATTTTTAAAGAAATAGCCTAACTAAGGCAAAAGTGAGAATGTTTTGGCTTTCAGAATTCCAAGAAGGGCTTAAGTAACTAAACCATGAACAGTAGGTTTAGAGGCAGTAGCATGCTGGAGTTGCTGGTGTTGTCTCACAAGAGCTGATCATGCATATCTCTTCCCAGTTCCACATTCAGTGATGCCATGTTGGTAGCTTGAGATGGACCATGGTGAGACTTGTTTCCTCCAGAAGTCAGCAAACACTGCAAATCAGGGTTCCTCACCACTCCTACCCCCATCCCACTCAGCTCCACACAGCCACTTGTTAACCCTCTGTTACCACATCTCTGGAGTTGAGCCCACATCAGGAACAACTGGTATCAGGGGCTCAAATGCCTCTAGAACTGTTAGAAATCTGAATTCTGCCACTCTAGAGGTTGACTTCTCTCAGGGAAGACTGGCTTGCTCTACCTGGTAAGATAGTGTCCCATGATACCTCCCAACTTTTACGTACTATCACAGACTCTGATACCACAGAGAAACTCACTTTCTCTGCTGCAGTTTGAAAAATACCAGTGAAAGTCTCTAGTTAGATGCCCACCTCTGAGCAGTTCAGGAAGTGGAACGGAGGTAATCGTGGGGAATGGAATCATGTAAGAACTTGCATATCCCAAAGTAGCCATGTGACTAGGAATCAGTTTCCAGGAGAAGAAGAGAGGGACAGTACAGAACAGACAGTTCTATGGTTGTTTACTGTATGTTAAAATACAAAATTAAGCTAAATTGAAATGCAAAGTGGTTCCAGAGCAGCATTAAATGTTTGGAGTTCTTTTAAACATAGTTGAGAAATCATCGTTGTGTAATACTTTAAATAAAACATCTTTTTAATGTGGTAACTTAAGTCCTGCAATGAGTTTATTAAAATGTGCTTTTTGTTTAGGGTTTGAACTACAGTTCCGATTAGGCCCAACTTTACAGGGAAAAGCAGTTACTGTGTATACAAATTACCCATTTCCTGGAGAAGCATTTAATCGAGAAAAATTCCGTTCCCTGGAATGGGAAAATCCAACAGAAAGAGAAGATGATTCTGATAAATACTGTAAACTTAATCTTCAACAAGCTGGATCATTTCAGTATTACTTCCTTCAAGGGTAAGTCAGGCGTTCTGTATGTGAAAAAAAGAAGTTAATTTATTCTATAACTTGAAGTTATCTAACTTGTAAAAAGTTACCATATGAACCATGGCAGTCCAATTTTTACAGGGCTTTCCTGAGATGCAAATAGAATATGATCATTCAGTTTCTAGGAAGTAATTGTAAGCTTTTATTGCAACTTTTAAAATGTTTTTATGTGCCTAGAAATATATTTTTAAATGGGACAATTTACTTTCCAATTAGAGAGTCAGACTATTAGATGAGAATTATTTTTCCTATCATTAATTGAGAAGTTTTTGTTTTGTTTTTTCCTTAGAAATGAGAAAAGTGGTGGAGGTTACATAGTTGTGGACCCTGTTTTACGTGTTGGTGCTGATAATCATGTGTTACCCTTGGACTGTGTTACTCTCCAGACATTTTTAGCCAAGTGTATGGGACCCTTTGATGAATGGGAAAGCAGACTTAGGGTTGCAAAAGAATCAGGTAATGTCAGCTTTCTTTCTTTTCTTCTTCTTTAAAATAAATGTAATTATCTTCTGTGATACAGGTTCAAAGGCTTTAATTCTTTTAATTTCATTCCTTAGTACATTTAGCAACAAAAATAGAACTCTATGAAATTGTTGTTACTTGACCATTTTTAACCTACAAAAATGGCAAATTTTGTGGTTCAACTGAATAAATGAAGGAACTCTATGACAAAATAAGATTATTATTGTTCCTTAGACTTTACTTTGACATATAAAAATTACTAAGCTACCAGAATGTGTTGGAAAATACATTATCATGGACTTCCCTGGTGGCACAGTGGTTAAGAATCTGCCTGCCAATGCAGGGGACACGGGTTTGAGCCCTGGTCCAGGAAGATGCCACATGCTATGCAGCAACTAAGCCCGTGTGCCACAACTATTGAAGCCTGCGCTCCTAGAGCCTGTGCTCCTCAACAAGAGAAGCCACCGCAATGAGAATCCCTCGCACTGCAATGAAGAGTAGCCCCAGCTCGCCACAACTAGGGAAAGCCCTCGCACAGCAATGAAGACCCAACGCGGCCAAAAATAAATAACTAAAATATATCATCATTATATATAATTTTAATTCAACAACCTTGATTAATGGTCTTCCATGTGGAAGTCATGTGCTGCCATACATACCAAGAGTAAAATGAAACTTAAGGTGTATTTTACTCTTAAGTAAAGGGTAATGTTAATTTTCTACTTTCGACTTGAACATAGAGTGAAGAAAGAAATGAGAAGTTCACTGACATAACTAAAACAGAATACAAGTACTATGGAACATTAAAACTAGGAGAAAGGGCTTTCCTGGTGGCTCAGTGGTTGAGAGTTCACCTACCGGTGCAGGGAACACGGGTTCGTGCCCCGGTCCGGGAGGATCCCACGTGCCATGGAGTGGCTGGGCCCGTGAGCCATGGCCGCTGAGCCTGCGCGTCCGGAGCCTGTGCTCCGCAACGGGAGAGGCCACAACAGTGAGGCCCGCGTACTGCAAAAAAAAAAAAAAAACTAGGAGAAAGATGTACTGATATACTTGCATAGGATATATTTTCTATATATAAATATATCAATTTAAGAAATATAAATTGAACCCCTAATAGTAACTAGGCATTGTGTGTGATTTTTTTCAAATACATCATCTCATTATCCCTATCTTGCATATGAGGACACTGATAATCCTGAAAGATTTAAGTAGACTTGCTTGAAGTCACTTGTGGTACAGCTAGGATTTAAACCCAAGTCTTTAACCCCTTCTCGGGTAGCATGGTTGCCTTGCCATTTAGAATTGCTTATGGAAGTTTAACCTTACATTTTGCTTAGTTTTAGGTATGTTTTTTCTTATAGTGGTCTTTGTTTCTTTTCTTGTGTTGCAGGCTACAACGTGATTCATTTTACCCCATTGCAGACTCTTGGACTATCTAGGTCATGCTATTCCCTTGCTAATCAGTTAGAATTAAATCCTGATTTTTCAAGACCTAATAAAAAGTACACCTGGACTGATGTTGGACAGCTAGTGGAAAAATTGAAAAAAGAATGGAATATTCTTTGTATTACTGATGTTGTCTACAATCATACTGGTATGAGCTTCATTAACTACTTCTATTAATTTTAATGAGAATATTCTAATTATTTCATTCCTTGCTGTTTTATATAACATAAAGTTTGAAAACACAAGTGATGATTAGGTGTCCTTCAATTTAAAAATCACTTTATACAGTACCACTTTTTTTCTTTCAAAGAAAACAGTGTTAGTTGAAGATATAATCAATATGTAAGTATTTTACATGTGATGATTATAAAAACAGGAGTGTGATCATAGAAAAGACCAAATATTTCAATTTACAGTATTAATACTTTACAGACCAACTAATGAATCTATATAGCCATAGCTCTGTTACTATAGCATATATTTGAAAAAACTGAATGGTGTTATTTGAAGAGAAAATTATTGGTAAATTCTTAGAACTTAAATTTGAAAATTATATCTTTTACATGTTAAAAGATATTATTAAAGTTAACCTGTTTTGGGTCCCAGGATTTCTTACCAGTATACAAATCTATAAAAATGTATCAGAGGTTTCCAGATGCTGATCCTCAGGAAATGACTGCTTCCATCAGCTATCAGAGTAACTGGGTCTGGAGAAGCCTCTGGCCCTGATCAGCTTTCAGTTTAACCCAGTGTACCTTGCAGATGCTCTTTTCTGTTTGCCATGAGGTAGAAAAGTCAGGAAACCACTGACTTACTTATGTAAACAACAGGAATTCTACGTGGTACAAAACATTTAACAACAACAACAAAAATCTCTGGTGTGTGTGTCATAAAATTGTTTTCCAAGTAACCATAGGAACTATGAAGATGTTCAAAAGCTCAAAGATTTGGTTCATCAATATAGATAATAATCTCTAATGATAATAATAAACAATCAAAATTAGGCAAAGAAATAGGAACATTCTAAAATTTGTTTTTTCTGCATGCACCTGGAAACTAACCATCAGGGTCCACAGTGAAAACTGCCTAATGTCTAAGAATTCAGTATTCTTCGCTTGAAAATTTGACGTTATTGATAACTACTTTGACATCTTTAATACTATTCACATCAAATTTATCAAACCACATAATGGCAGCGTATGAATTATGATATGGCTTAGGCAGCTGTAACAAAAAGACAAAAATATAGTGACTTAAGATTTAAATTATACTTATTTCTTATAAAAGATTAAGTAGGCATTCCAAGACCAGTGTGGTAGCCAACCCATGATAGGGAACGAAGTTCTTTCTCTCATGCTGCTCTGCTGTCTCCAGCACTTTGCTTCCATCTCTTATCAAATATGGCCCCTCCAGTTCCTTATATCACCTCTACCCAGTGGCAATGAGGAAAGGGAAGTAATGTCTTTTAAGGGCATGATCTGGTGTATATATCCCTTCTGCTCACATTGCACCAGATAGGATTTTGTCTCTTGTCACACCTAGCTATAAAGGAGCTTGCAATGTAGTATTTTGTTTGTCAGCCATGTCTGTCGCTGAACCTTGAGAGTTCTGTCACTAAAGCGACAAAGGGAGTATAAGGTTTGGAGTACAGTCACAGGCTGTCAGAGACTGTATTTGCTAAAGCATTTGAGAGATTCTGTGTAATACAAAAGAAGTGAATGTTGCTTCCACCTTGCATGGAAAGTGTTGAGTATCATAATGTCCTTTCTATGATATAGGTTTTCATTAAAAAGTTACTGTCCAGGGAAAGTCAACTTCCAGAATGGCACTGTTAAGGGCTTCACAGACCCTCTACCTTGCAAAACAGCTGTAACTGTTGAAAATTATTTTTAAAAAACTAAAGTCTCCGAAAATTGTCCTAAGGGCATTCAGCATGTGGAGAGACATTTATGCAAGAATATGTACTAAACCTCAGAAAGAATAGTGAGAGTCTGTGACATTTGAACCACAACCTGCTCCTCCCTCCCTACCCTTCCCCAGTCAGAGTGATGATAGGTCTGTTCCTAGCAGGTGCTGCCAAGGACACCAGGCTCCCTTTCTCCCTGGCTCCCAGTCTAGGGCTGTGGTTGCAAGAGGCAGGCTTCCAGCGTTTCTCATTCCCCCCTTTCAGCACTATGTTACGGAAACTATTCTAGGCAAGAGCAGATGAGAGGCCTGGGGCTTCCTTCCTCCGCCCAGCCCCCACTCAGAGAGAGAAAGTTCTACTTCATGCATGGCAGGTCAAGAATACTGGACCCTTGCTCCAGCTTGCATGTGGGGTCGGGGTTCCACACCTGGAGGGGAAAGCCAAGAAAACCGGAGGCTCCTACCCCTGCCACCACTGGTGGAGCAGTGACACAGGTGTTCTGCCCCCGGGAAGAGATGTGCAGTAAGAACAGAGTAAGAATGGAACTGACTTTCTTTGGTACATAGCATGGGAAAGTTCAAGCCTGTGAGCACTGTTGAAAACAGTGGAGACTTTGGTGGTAAACAATCCAAAGGAGGCTGGTATCTTCATGAGAACAACATGCTAAACCATAGGCCAGCTACTGGTCTAACAGAGAGAACCAGGGAAAGAGACAGCTAACAAGAGCCTTCTTGGGATCAGAACAAGCCTCAAAGACAGGCCTCAAAAACTACCCATGCCAAGGGACCCAAATTTAATTGGATCATATTGCAGTGCAATTTATGCTCCAGAATATTATCAAAAATAATAGCACAGTCAGCCTGAGTAACAGCTCAGGAGAGAAATAGCTGAGTGTGATACCAACAGAAGCAGACAGCTTAACAGATTTCAGGGAAAAAGACACTTAAGAGAGCCCTGCTAAAAACCACCATCATCCCAGGCTGACTACCCATGGCCAAGGCTGCACCCTCTGAGTCGCAACATCAGAGTCTGCACACTGGGGGAAATAGACTTCCCTAAAATAGTCCAGACAAGTCACAAACCAGCAACCAAAAGGACCTGGAGGGGATGGGATCAGTATCCAGAATTGCTACAACATACTATCTAAATCACCAATACTCAACAAAGAATTGAGACATGTAAAGAAACAGCAAAGTGTGGCCCTTATGCAAGAAAAAAACAGGCAACAGAAATCACCTTTGAGAAGTCCTAGATGTCATTCTTGAAATAGACTTTAAAGCAAGTATTATAAATGTATTTAAAGAATCGAAGGAAACCAAATTAAAGCAGTAAAAGAAGATATTATGATGATAGCCCAGCAAAGAGGGAATATCATAAATAGATAGAAATTTTTTAAAAGAGCCAAATGAGAATTCTGGAGTTGAAAAGTAAATAACCAAAATGAGAAATTTCACTAGAGCTGTTCAGCAGCATGTTTGAGTGAACAGTGACTATGCAATCTAAAGAAGAGAGAGAAAAAGGATAAAAATGAACAGAGTTTCAGTGAAATGTGGGACATGGAAACACCAGAAGGAGAGGAAAGAATGGAAAAAAATACTTGAAGAAATAATGGCTGAAAACCTCCCAACCTCCAACATTAATTTACACATCCTAAAACTCAGGGACCTCCAGATAACATAAACAAAAGAGAGCTACACTCAGACACATCATAGTGAAAATTTTGAAAGCCAAAGATTTAGGGAATCTTGAAAGTAATGTCTTGAAAGGCAGAGATTATCAGAGTCAATTTAAAAATAAACAAATAAAACAAGATCCAAATATATGCTGTCTACATGCCACACACTTTAAATTCAAAGATACGGGTAGGTTGACAGTAAAAGGATGGAAAAAGATAAACCTGAACTGGTTAGTTTAGGAGTTCCCTCTCTGACTGCTGCAGAGATGGCTCAGCCTTGGGCATACACAAGGTCTTCCAGACTGCCAGAGGTGAATGGGATTTCTTTTTAAGGCTGGCTTCCTAGAAGTCACCCTAGGTCAGAGTGTACTTCGTTGTTCACTCGGTGTGCCTACCTCTCCCAGAATGAAACTAACCCCAGACTGGGAGGTAAGGGGAGAGGGCATCTCCCATCTTGGCCACACCTGCCTGGAGTAGAGCACTGGGGTAGAGCTTCCATAACACGTGGTTGGTCGGGTGGGATAAGGGAGCAGGTTGTGGTTCAAGTGCCACAGACTCTTGCTATTCTTACTAAGAATTAGTAGGTTTTCTTGAATAAATGTTTCTCCATGTGCCAGATGCCCTTAGGACAATTTCCAGAGTCTTTCTTTACTGTGCTACTCTGGAAGTCCATCTTTCATTTTTAATTTTAATATGTATTAAGACATAGTTTGGAGTTTAACTCCTCTTTCATATAGAATGAGAAAAAATACTTTTATTACCTAATGTTTAGAATTCTTTCACTTTACACTTGATTTTGTTTCATAAAATTGAGATAAGAAACAAAGTTTCAGGATTTTACCATGTAAAAAGTTGGGGTTGCCTTAGTATTTACTCTTAATAAACGAAAATCCAAATTGGATATAATTATCATGACATTTTTCTCTTATATAATCTTGAATTTCAATGACTATGATGATAAATCTTGGGAAAACTATCTTGATTCAAATTTGGAGAATTATCAATTTAACTTTTATTACAACATCTCTGCTTCTTATGTATTTTGTCTATTAAATAAATACTAAGTAAATCAATGACTTACTAAATGATTTATCATATACGTGAAACTAAAAATAATAATGATTTTAAAACTCTGTAAGGATTGTAATGGTTCTCAGCTGAGTGAACAAGGCATGGCCACATTCATCTCAGCCATAGAGCAGAATGGTTAGACTGCAGATTCTGAAGAGACTTGCCCAGTTCTTTTTCTGGCTGTGTGACTTTTGCTGAGGTACCTATCTCAGGCTCTCATCTGTCAAATGAACATGATAGTATGTCCTATATCCTTTGGAAGGGCATGAGGGTTAATAAATTAATGCACTTAACAGTTCCTGGCATATGGTAGGTATTGAATCATTGTTACTACTTTCATGTACATTAACCACTCCTGAGCATGAATTTACAGGGCATTAGTCCATTTTAAAGATGAAGCAAAATGTGTCTAGCTTTTATTTGTTTATTAATAAATTAAAACAAATTACCTCCAATGTTGTAAACACTTGAAATACCTTGCAAAACTCCTGATTCTGAACTTACTGCTACAAATGGGTAATAAGATACAAGCTATACCCTTGTTATTTGAGTATATTTTTTTTAGCAGTTTCTCAGCCTCACTTGTATCAGTTTTATCGAAACAATATATCTTATTAACCTTTCAAGATTAGCTATACAAAGAGGCTGCCTATGAGAGAACTGAGTTTTCTTCCATCAGGATTGTCTAAGCAAAATTAAAAACAAAAACAAACAAACAAAAAAACACTTTCTAGAAGGAAGGCTCCATGAGCACCTGAACCTTGCTCCCTTATTTGCTACAGAATATCTAGCTCCCAGAACAGTGCCTGGGATATATGACACTTTCAGTGTAGATATATGTGGACCTATGAATGGATTTTGAGTTAACATGCTGTCCCCAGGCAGTGCTATCATCACATGCTTGGGTAGATGTGCCTGGGCCTCAGCTGGAGTCTGGGCCAGTTTGAGAGATGTACTGAGAAGAGTGGGTGTAAGGAAAGAGAAGGACTAAAATGTAGCAAACCTCCCTCCAGGGTTTAGGGGAGATGAGAAGGAAAAGAGAGGGCACAAAAGAGAGAAGCAAAAATTTAAGGCAACCAAGATAATGACACCTTTTGAAAATCAAGGAAGAGGTCTTTTGTAAATCACGGAAGGACTAATCAGTAATGACAAATGTAGAGCTTGAAAGTGATGAAAATGAGAAAGTAACACTAAATTTCATGGTTAGGAGGCTGGAGTAATCTCGGTGGAGCGCTGGCTGTAGAAGCAGACTGTAGTGGGAGAAGGAATGAGAGTGTGGGGAGAAAGTGGAAGCAGTAGATACAGGTTGGATTTTCAAGATGTTTGGTCTCGATACTAATAGACCCTGCAGAACTTAGAGAAATAACTGCATTTAGATAAGTTGTGTGTTTGTATTCTTAGCTTTGGGGAGATACAAGCATATTTAAAAATCTAGAGGAAGGAATCTCACCTCCCTCTCCCACTCAAAAGAAAAAAAAACCCACAGGAATACATGATATGTAGGAGAAAAAGATATAAATGACATTTTGCATTCTAAGGATAGGTAAGAGAGAGAACCTAGAGCTTAGGTGGGGCCGAAGGAGGGCCCTGTCACTCAGGAGACCAGAAGTAAAAAGGAGAAGCTCCTGGGGAAAGTAAATGTCAGGGGGCTCTTCTGCCCTAGAACCTAACAGCCAGACACTGAAAAGCCCAAACCAGAATTGAAGATACAGGTAACTTTCTGCTTTAATGAGGCCAGAGAACTTGAAGTCAGGGCAAAAGCCCAGTCTGCCTTAAAGGAAAAGATGTCCTTTAGGTTTAGAAGGAGCATTCCAAAATATAGTTCACCCAAGGAGCATCAAAAGAGGCTAAGGGGGCTTCCCTGGTGGCACAGTGTTTGAGAGTCCACCTGCCGATGCAGGGGACATGGGTTCGTGCCCCGGTCCGGGAAGATCCCACATGCCGCAGAGCGGCTGGGCCCGTGAGCCATGGCCGCTGGGTCTGCGCTGTCTGGAGCCTGTGCTCTGTAATGGGAGAGACCACAACAGTGAGAGGCCCGCATACCGAAAAAAAAAAAAAAAAAAAAAAAAGGCCAAGGACAAGACCCTTCTTAACTCCCACTGCAATAGTAAACAATTTATACAATGGCATTAATAAATGTGTTGATCCTATTTACTATCAATTAAAAACTCTTACAACAGAAAAGAAAAATATATGGTGAAATAGATGATAGGATACCACAACCAAAAAATTGTTTTCATACTACAATATCGTTATAAAATATTGATATCTAATATATAAGAAAATAAGTGATAGATGTTGATATTTTATTTTACCTTTAAACTTAACTTCAGTTTAATTACATGATATTCCTTTATGTTTCCTTTTTCTTTAAGCTACTAAAAGTCAATGGCTCCAGGAACATCCAGAAAGTGCATATAACCTTGTGAATTCCCCACACTTAAAACCTGCCTGGGTCTTAGACAGAGCACTTTGGCATTTATCCTGCGACGTTGCAGACGGGAAATACAAAGAAAGAGGAGTAGCTGCTTTGATTGAAAATGATCATCAAATGAATGTCAGTATGTATAGAGGAATACCACACTAAAACAATAGCAGAATTTCTAAAGTGTAAAGTAAATGTGTGGTTGAAAATCATTTAGAACCTGTCTTTTAATATGCTAAATAATGTTTAGTAAAAAGATTTTAAATGTGTATATTTTAACTATTGATATTTTTCAGTGCATTCGAAAAATAATTTGGGAGGATATTTTCCCAAAGATCCATCTCTGGGAATTTTTCCAAGTAGATGTTGACAAAGCAGTTGAGCAATTTAGAGGACTTCTTACACAAGGTACAGGATATACACTAGAACGTTTCTATCGATTTTCAGAAATCTAGTATTGCTCTTGAAGCGATAACTCTTCTCTTGGTTAACACATTATTAAATCTGTTATTATTATATGATATTTGTATTGTTTTTGATGCTCTAAAACTATGATTCTGGAAGCTATCTTAGAGTTAGCAGAGATATCTAAAGGGCATGTCATAATACATACTTATTTCCCTCGGGGACTGTTTCTTACACTGATTCCTTAGCACAATGCTCAGAATACCGTAGAGCTCAATATGTATTTGTTAAATGCATGAATGGCAGGTAAGTAGAGCAGAGTATTTCAGCTGCCAAAGACTCAAAACAGTCTTTGAAACTGAGAGATGTATGTCCTCTGTTGGCTAACATAGGAATCTTAACTGAGGCTTCTAGCTGATGGCACCTACCATTAAGGCTACCTAACCACTAGTGAGACTGACTCAGGTACTAGCCAGTAGCAAAGATAAAGAAACAGATCTCCCTGACAAAGTAGGATAGAAAAAAACATGCTGAAAGGGAAATTAGGGTTTTTCGGAGGCAAATTAGAAAAATTATAAAGAATGTATCTTCAATTAGTATAGGACAGCCTAACAGCAAGGATCTTTGATGGCTAGAAATCCTCTTCCTCATCCAGAAACTAGAGCTTACGTAGGGCCCAGAAATACTGCCTTCAAAGTAGAAATCAGTGTGACCTGAGGCCCAGGAAGCCTAGGGTCAGATTTACTCTCTCAACTTTCACAATTGTGTAACATCTTAATACGTGAATTTTTTATATTAACTTTCCTTCATGTTTTATTTTACTGAAGAGCCTCCAACTCCCCTTCCCTCTGATGTTTATAAGCTGTATTATTTATTTGCAATAATGTGCAAAAATATAATAAATGGAATGTGTGAGTTCCTCTCGCCCAAAACCTACTTACTAGAAGGAACTATCAATTAATAGTTTCTTGTGTTTCTTTTCAGACTCTTTTTGAAAGAAATTCCAATTTTATCTAATTATATATATATAAATTATATTTGTAAGTTTTATATTTATATCTATTTTATACACACACAAATAAAACTATAGCATATGGATTGTTTAACAACTTGTTATTTTAGTTGACAGCATGATCTTATTACAGCTAATTATTTCTTTTAACCTCTAGATAGAATACACTGTTTTAAAGTACTTGAATTTCTTTAGCCTTTTAGATAGACTATTTGCAGTTCATTTCTCATTCATTCAATACGTATTTATTGAATCAACTGTTATGTGAAAGGCACTCTTCCAGGCGTGGGGATTCAATGGTGAACATAGTAGCAAGCCCTTGCCCTAGGAGAATTTATATTCTTATAAGCAGTACTATAGAAAATATCTCCTTGTACATGTTATCTTTACTTGCTATGTGAGTAAATCTGTAGGACAAATTGTTAGACATAGAATTCATGGGTCAAAGGGTATACAGATTTCATGATAAATTTATGATAGATATTGTCAAATTGCTTTTCAACACAAGTTGTACCAGTTTACATTATCACTAACTATACCATCACCAATGTTAGATACCATTAATCTTTATAATCTTTGTCAATAAGGGAAAATATTCATTATTTTAATTTACATTTCTTTGCCTATTAGTGAAATATCTTTTCACATGTTAATTAGCCATTTATAGTTCTTCCATTAATTCCCTATTAATGTTCTTTCCCTATTTTTCTACTGGGTTGTTTGTCTTTTTCATATTGACTTATTATTCTTTGTAATTCCTTATTATAGTGGCCTCATATATATCCTCCTAGTATGCTGTTGATCTTTTAACTCTTGTTTATGGTGGTTTTTCCCCCAGTGTAACCAAATTTTTTGATCTTTCCTTTTATGGCTTCTGATTTCACATTGTGCCTAGACCTTAAAACAGCAATCTATGTTTTCTTCTGATAATCTTATTTATATTTTACTTTTAAATATTTAGTATACTTGGAATTTATATAAAGAAGATATTTAACTTTATTCTTATTTTGAAAAATGATATTGAGTTGATAACCCATCCTTTTATACTGATTTGGGGTACCACCATGATACTTCATAATGTATAATCATACACTAAATACACATGGACCTGTTAGCTGTGCTATTCCAGTGATCTGTCTTTTAGTCTACCAGTGCTAAAGACTTTTATAATGTACACTGATTGTGTAGCTTTTTCTCTTTTTTAAGCACTTCTGGAATTTTTCATGTATGTTACTCATCTGGATTAACCTCAGAAAATACATATAAAAATCTATTTAATTTTTATCTTAGTTTGTTTGGGCCTTTATAAGCCCTTGCAAAATCTTTTTAGAATAAGCCAGGTATTAATTAATATAAAATCAAACCCAGTGGAGGCAATCCTGTACCAATAGCTGATTTATTAGGAACAAGTTCCAGAAGAAGAGTGAAAATTCCCCCCACAAAGGGTTTATTTACTTTTTCATTTTTTATTATTATGTAAGAATATGCTTGTTGATGAAAAGGAAAACAGTATAAAAACAAACCTGTGTGCTTCTTTCAGAGAAAGTTAGGTTGTTAATATGACTTACTTTTTAGAATAGAAAGCAATCTTTGAGGGAAAAAAAGTCCTAATGTTAATGTATTTGGTATTACCTGTGAAGAGAATTTGTACCATCAACATCCTTAATGCCGTAAAGAATATATAGACTAACTGAATGCCAACTGAGGTAGAAAGATGGGACTGAGATTGAACTGGTAGGAATTGCTGTGTTTTTCTTTTATAGTGTTTTTGGTTTTTTTTTCCTCAGTCAGTCTCTCTCTCTCTCTCTCTCTCTCTCTCTCTCTCTCTCTCTCTCTCTCTCTCTGTGTGTGTGTGTGTGTGTGTGTGTGTGTGTGTGTGTGTGTGTGTTAGATGGTGTGCAGGAGGATGGACAGGGAGGTAGGAAGGATGCTTATGAAATAAACATGTTTTATTTTCCAAGAAAAAACTGTAAACTAAAAATTTGAAATCAGTAACAGTTATAATCTCCTTATGCATATCTGCATTTAAGATATAATATTTTCTTTCTTTCAGAAAATAGGAAAACAACAAAGCCTGATCCAAAACAACACCTTAAGATTATTCAGGATCCTGAATACAGACGACTTGGCTGTACTGTAGATATGAACGTTGCACTAGCAACTTTCATACCACATGAGTATGTTTTATATTTTACTACATATTAAAGAGTACTATTACTTGTAAACCTTTATGGATAGTATTATTTTCATGCTATTGCTAAAAGCCTGAATATAAAATGAAAAAAAGTAATTCACCATAATTCTACTACTTCAAACGTATGACATTTCCCCTCTTGTCTGTGTGCTGGTCCATGTTCCTATACATAAATGTAAAAATGTATACAGTTGGAAAACTTCTTCAGCCATAATTAAGATCCTGATGAATATATTTAAAGTTTCTATGACGATTATTAGAAAATTTTTAAATGTAGAATTTGTAAAACCGTTAAATAATGTTTGTATTGCTTTATCTGTTTCAAGTAATGGACCAACCGCAATTAACGAATGCTGCAGTTGGTTCCAGAAGAGAATTGAGGAATTAAATTCAGAGAAGCATCAACTCATGAACTATCATCAGGAACAGGTTTTACCTACTTCTTTTGAACTGCTGTTTTTCTTTGAGTGTTAATACTGTTTCTTGTTGTTGTCGTTGATGTAATATAATTTCATGTTTTCTAGGCAGTTAATTGCCTTTTGGGAAATGTGTTTTATGAACGACTGGCTGGCCATGGTCCTAAACTAGGGCCTGTCACTAGAAAACATCCTTTGGTTACCAGGTATTCCATTTTTGTTTTCTTCTCATTAAAGGTTAAAAATTGAAAATTGTATTAAACTCTTCAAATTAACCTAAATGTTTCCTTTAATGTGTGACTTAGTACATTTCTTAAATTGAAATAGAAGTTTTGATCTGGTAACTAAGCTTAATATTAATTAATTTTGTTAGGCACATCTTTAGTTAGAGAAACTATCATTATTATGAACCAATTTATAATCATTTACATTCATGTTTCTGGAGGACTGCATACTTACTAATAAATTCAACTTTAATCAAATTAAGCAAGCATTTAGTTCCTTATACTTTAAGTAATGTACAACATAGATTAGGCAACTGAAGTGTAGTAAAAACCTTTGCAAAATAATGTCAATACCTCAGTGATTTTCTTAGTAATTTTATGAGATTTTTAAAGTTATTATTTAGAATGTTAATCAGATATGCTATAATACTAACTCAATTTCTCAAATCCTACTAGGTTTACTCAAAATGTCTACTGACGATTTTTTTACCTATATTGCAGTTTATTTCCCATAAATGGTGTCAAACTAATCTTTTCTATTCTATTCACTAGGGAAGAAGTTTAATTTTAATAGCGCTAATTCACATTCCCTCCAAGGAGTTTCTCTGTATGGATTTCATACTTGATTGTATCTCCCTAGATATTTTACTTTCCCTTTTGAAGAAATGCCCCTCTCCACAGAAGAATCTATGATTCATGTCCCAAATAAAGCTTGTTTTCTGATGGCACATAATGGATGGGTAATGGGAGATGATCCCCTTCGAAACTTTGCTGAACCAGGTATATCATTTTTGTTAACTTCTCTATGGATAGGGAAATAAAAGTTCACGGCAAGCTCAAAATATAAATTGTTTATTGATTTTTCCCCCCACTATGCTAGTGTTTTTAAAACTATTTCATTACAGATGCCAGAGGTGCATACAGTTTGAGAGAGAAGAGAAGGGATTGACAGGATGGGATTCACCTTCTTCTTTTCCCTCCTTTCCCTTTCTACCCCTTATCTCCTCAAACAGAATAGCTTTTATATATCTATTTTATATTGTGGTTCTGCCTAAGAGTTTATTTGGGCAACAATTTATTGCATTTTTAAAAGACATTTGAAACCTCTATTATTACAACTATTTACTATAAGAGATATTTTCACTCATTAGCCAGAGGAGTATTTAAGGTATTTGAATGGCAGTTAAACTAGAAACCAGTTGTTTTTAGATTCCCTCTCACTTAATACTAGCATCTTATTTTTCTACAGCTATTTCATTGCCAGGAAGAATTTTGCAGGGGACCTATCAATATATTTATTTTTTAACATTTTAGAATTAGAAGCCTGTTTTAATGACATTAAATTTAATTCAGAAATCTCATTTTTTTAAAAAAAAGGAGTGTAGCTTTGGATTTAAGTATCTCTGCCCTCTCCTTTCTAACCATTCTAAATGAAAAAAGATATTCTGCTCTACACTGTGGATTTAATGTAACCTATTGCCAAAAATTGGTAGCAAGGTGGAGATGGAGCTTTAAATGTTTTTGGTAGAACTATAGCTTTAAAGGCCTACTATTATTGTTTTCCTTCAAGAAGTAACTTAAATTTTTGCCATTAAGCACACATTTTTAGAAGAGACAATAAGGTACAATTTTAGCAAAATAGATATGAGATCCAAATTACTATTAACTTTAAAAAATTTTATCCCATGCTATTTTAGATGTAATTTTAACCTATATATGGTTTGTGTTAGAAATAGTAAATGTGTTTTAAAAACAAGTTTTTCCTTGAAGTAAATGTTTTCATTTTGTTTCTCAAACCATTGAAAGCAAGCTCCTTTCTTAACAGGTTCAGATGTTTATCTAAGGAGAGAACTTATTTGCTGGGGAGACAGTGTTAAATTACGCTATGGGAAAAAACCAGAGGACTGTCCTTATCTCTGGGCACACATGAAAAAATACACTGAAATAACTGCGACTTATTTCCAGGGAGTCCGTCTTGATAACTGTCACTCAACACCTCTTCATGTAGCCGAGGTACAGAAAAACAATTCATCTACATTAAGAAAAGAAATTCAGTATTCTCTCCTAGCTTTCCTTAAATAGAGTATACAAATATATGTTTCCTTTTGCTAGTTGGATACCAACATTGATTTGGTGGTAGTATTTACCACTTGCATAATTTGCATAGTTCTGACAATTTTTTGATGCAGCTGTTATGGAGTACTGGGCTATAAAATGTTTGAGTTAATATTTTTATTTTAAGTTAGGGAAGTACATTATATTGTCTCTGATAATACACACACAACCATATTGCTGTATATATATTATTAAAATATTCATATTTTAATATTAATATTTTAACAGAATTAATCTTATTAATATTTTAATATATAAATATTAATTTGTCTTATTCTTGTTATTTTTAGGTTGCTTTCAATACATTAGTAGCCACTGTGAAGTTGAATAGCTTATTTCATATTATAATGATTATTTAAACCCTAACATTACAGCATATTGAAACTATTTTAGCCTCATTGATTCAATTTTTATTAATTGTTTATAAAAATGTAAATGTAAACATAAAAGTTTTCTATTCCTCTTTGGGTTTTTTACAGTAACTTAAGCAATGCCAACACTTACAGCATTATCTTTTACATTTTGCAGCTTTGTAAACACTTCAAATTTTCATTCTGTTTATAAGATATTTGATAGTTTTCTAGTCACAAGTTAGTGTTCTTTGGAAATGTGTGCTTATCTGAAAAACATCTATTTCTATACTTTTAAAGCAGTATTATAATGTATATGTTTCAAGTCCTGTGATGAAAAATTGATTTGATTTGGAAGAATTTAATGAGCATTAGTTAAGGTGGTAGACGTTTTTTAGCTTCAAAAAATGGCAGAGGATTTTTTGTGTGTGCCTTTATAGCAACATCAAAAAAAATACACTTTTAAGATTGTTATAACATTATGGCAAAAGTTAGAATATTAAAATTTAATTTGCTTAATTTTAAGTTACATAATCCTCTAGGATCTTACTTGATAGAATTTCAAGTATTTTATTAGTCTTTGTGTAAATGTTACGTTAAAAAAAAACTTTTTGGAACTGATCTGATTTCTGATTAAGAGTTTTGGGGGAAAAAAGAAAATAAAAAGAGTTTTGGGGAATTCCCTGGTGGTCCAGTAGTTAGGACTCAGTGCTTTCACTGCAATGGCCCCAGTTCAGTCCCTGGTCAGGGAACTAAGATACTGCAAGCTGCAAAGCATGGCCAAAAAAAAAAGTTTATTATCATCTGTAGGAAAAACTGGCTTCAGTCTGGTCAGACCTAATCTTTGCAATAGCTAAATGATTCACCAGTAGGGAATTTATCATGAATAGCTTAGTCAAGTGCCTGGAAATTAATGGTCTGATTAGAGGTATTAAAAACAAACATAAAACGGGGGGAAATCCTAGCAGAACTGCAGTGTTATGGTTTACATTTTTTAATGTGACACTAACATTTTTCTTCTTTCTTTTTTCCTCCCCCTTGTGTCCCTATATCTGCAAAATCTAATCTTCCTTTTTAACTGTTATATTGTCTTTATAAATTCTCTTGTTTCCTGTGTGTATTGGTCTGTTTTATGTTTTCTTACATATGCACAATTACTTTATTTGGAAATTCTTCTTGGATTTCCATTTTGTCTTGCTACATGATATTTTCCTTTGTCAAATCCATGCCTAATCTTGCCTCCTCTCCTTCCCCTGCACCATCTTGCTTTTCTCTTTCTGTTACATTTGTAACTGTGCTTTTTGCAGTACATGTTGGATGCTGCTAGGAAATTGCAACCCAATTTATATGTAGTAGCTGAACTGTTCACAGGAAGTGAAGACCTGGACAATATCTTTGTTACTAGACTGGGCATTAGTTCCTTAATAAGAGGTAGGCTTATTGAAAGTGTTTTTCCCATCTAAAGCTTTAGTTTTTGTTTAAATAGATTAAAAGGCATTTAATAGCTTTATATACAGCATTTAATAATGTTCAACATAGTTACTGTTCTTTTAAATATTCTACTCAGAATTTCCTAGTATAACTTAGTCTGTTTCATCAGTAAAAATTTCCACTTTGGGGTAAAATATCTCATTTTAACTTGAAAGAGCAGTGGAATGAACTGATGATTCATGAACAAAACCATTTTTTTGGTTGTTGAAAATATACAAATCTGTTTTTCATCTCCTACCTGCCTATGTGATATAATCTTTAGATTTTTCTTCATAGATTTTATATAACCAACATCCTAATAAACGACATATGTTCCCTTTTACCTGAATGAACCATTTCTCTGGTTAAGTTACAGAGAAGACTTTTTTGTCATTTAAACTAATGGACATTTGTTTAAATGTTTAAAGCTGTTTTATTTTTTATAATATTTATGTGGCCTTTTTTTGAAAATCAGTCATGATACGAAATCTAATCTCTCCTTGGACATTGATAATGAAGATTGTTAAAATATTCTGTAATGCCTTGCAGAGGCAATGAGTGCATATGACAGTCATGAAGAGGGCAGACTAGTTTACCGATATGGAGGAGAACCTGTTGGATCCTTCGTTCAGCCCTGTTTGAGGCCTTTAATGCCAGCTATTGCACATGCCCTGTTTATGGATGTTACCCATGATAATGAGTGTCCTATTGTGGTAAGCATCTAACGTGTTTCTTGTACTTACCGATTTTGCTAAATGTTTTGATATTTAGTTCCCTGCTATTTAGTGGTAGTAGTATCCACAAAACTTCAAAATAGTGCCTTAGTGATTGTGATACAAAGGTTTTTGAGAGTTTTGTTATTTGTTTTAAAGCAAATGAATGTATCTTATCGAATGTATTTATGCACTTATCCTTTTACTTCATTATGCTATAGGATGGCACTTTGCATTTGAAAGAAAATAAACTTTGGGTTTTTTTTTGTTTGTTTTTGTTTTTTTATTGTTTTCTAGCATAGGTCAGCATATGATGCTCTCCCAAGTTCCACGATTGTTTCTATGGCATGTTGTGCTAGTGGAAGTACTAAGGGCTATGACGAATTAGTGCCTCATCAGGTTTGTTTGTGTTGTTTTTTAAAATCTACAAGGCAAAAAACTTCAATCATTTTTACCAAAAGTTCTCATTGTAATTAAAACGTACACATGGCTAAGTTTTAATTTTGTTCAGATTTCAGTAGTTTCTGAAGAACGGTTTTACACTAAGTGGAATCCTACAGCATCACCATCCAATTTCGGTGAAGTTAATTTCCAAAGTGGCATCATTGCAGCCAGGTGTGCCATCAATAAACTTCACCAAGAGCTTGGAGCCAAGGGTTTTATTCAGGCAAGAAACTAAATTTTCTAGGTTTCTTTCTTAAGGTTCAATTTTAGAGTCTTCCCAATTTGAGCACTAATGTGTTGTCTCTTTGTTTCTCAGGTGTATGTGGATCAAGTTGATGAAGACATAGTGGCAGTAACAAGACACTCACCTAGTATCCATCAATCAGTTGTATCTGTGTCTAGAACTGCTTTCAGGAATCCCAAGACTTCATTTTACAGCAAGGAAGTGCCTCAAATGTGCATCCCTGGTAATGGGATCTAAAAAGTGTTATTGTGATTATATTGTTAAATTGTTAATAATAATAATAATAATAAATATTATTAAATTGTTACATATCGTATATATTGTAACACAGTGCAAGTGTAGATGTAGTTGAGAAAAAGCATTAGAAATTTTTGATAGCTTATATTTTTACTACATGGAACAAAACCTGAAAATACTCTCAAAGGTTAACATTTTTTGAGTTGTGAAGTGATTTTGTTTTCATCCTAATACATTCCCTTATCTCCTAATTTGTATAAAATGAACATGTATTTCTTCTATACCCAGGAAAATATATATGTATGTTCGTGTGTTTGTATATATGTATATACATATATTCATATGTGTGTCCAAGTGTTTTTATGTATGTGTATACACATATTTACATATATAAACCAAAATGGAAAATAGTTTAATATTTAAGGCTCTTTATAATCCATCCTCACCTACCTTCCTGGCCCTGTGTCACTCCACTATTTCAACCAGATAGATATTTTCACTGTTCCCCAAGTAGTCTTACTTACACTTATTTATGAATTCTTTACATCTTTCAAGGACTAAAGTTTCACCTCCTTTGAGAATCTTTCTCTAAGTATTCAGTGAACGCTCTCTCCTCTGAACATAAAGTAATTATATTCTCTCTATATCACTCTGACACTTAGTTATAAAATACATCCTTGAGATATATCCTTAGTATTGCTTGATTTTTTTCTAGACATGTGTATTTCATTTCCTTCCTTATTATTATATATAATATATTATGGCATAACATGTTCCTGTGCATACAGCAGCTGTCCAAGTCTGTTGATTAATTGAGTGAATGAAGATTCTCATAAAAATCATCATATTCTATATTGGTTGCTAGTTGCTAAATATTCATAACTCCCATTTTTAGAAATTATCAACTTGAATAGTTTCAGAGTTAAATGTTTATTACTTTTTTTGACTAGTCACATGTTTATATTCAGTAATCTTATTTGGTTGTTGCTAATATACATATATAGTTTTACATGGCTGCACTCAGTGTATACAGTAGTTTCTCAGGGATTTTTTTTTTTTTTTTTTGGTCAGTGATCATCCTTAAAACATTTTCGACTTTATCAGTCCACAAAATTGTGATTTTCATTATGTTAAATATTTCATATTTTATTATGTTAGTATTCCATTTTTAATATTTTGGGGTATGTTCAGCAGTGTGCTTTAAGATTTGAATATACACTAGGAATAATTCTTTTTCTTTTGAACAATTATCTTAGTATATATTTCCAGAAGTAGATTTCTGGATCAAAAAGTCTTTCGTTGTCAGATTAATGGTTCAAATTATTTAAATAATTTAAATAATAATGTTACAGTTTTATATATCCTTTGGTCCAGCAGTCCTATTCCCAGGTATATATCTGAGAAACTCTTCTGCATTTCCATTAGGAAATATGCACAGAAATATTTATTGTAACATTATTTATAGTAGAGAAAAACAATAACAATGTTAATAAAATGAATGCATTTTGGTATATTCATACAGTGGAATACTATTTGGCATTTGAAATAAATGAGGTAGAGCTAATTTATATTAGCTGAACAAACCTAAAAAATACAGTGTTGTCCAATAGAAAGGAAGTTGCAGAAATGTATATATAACTTGAATCCACTTAAATAAACTTGGACATATGGAGAATAGTATATATTGCTTAGGGAAACGTACATATGCAGCAAAAATTCACAGGATCAATGAACCCCAACCTTCAGGTAGTGGTTGCCTCTGAAGGGGGAGAAAGGGTACACAGGGACATCAGTTGGATTTGGAATGTTTTCTTAAGTGAGGTAAAGAGATCTGGGTGTTTTAAATTTTTCCCTATTTTTTCTGTCTTTGAAATATTCCATTTTTTAAATGTAAGCCTTTCAAGTGATCTACTTTCTCTCCACTCAGTATTAGGAAGGTTGTATATTGTTCCCCAGAGCTAAGCCATTATTACTTGATGAGATCTCTTTTCAAATAAAGCTTTGTTAATTAAGCTGTGATTTTTTTTTAAAGCATTGTGTAAAAGTTGCATCTTGGGTAGAATTATCTACTTTCAGACTGTTTTTTTTTTAAATTAACTGATATTTCATATTCAGCTTTAAGTTAAGTGATTTAAAACCTCTTTACCAATTCTTAATTTCAGATGGTTTAATATGAAATTTTGCTAAAGTTTTTATATATTCCTAGGCAAAATTGAAGAAGTAGTTCTTGAAGCTAGAACTGTTGAGAGAAATACGGAACCTTATAGGAAGGATGCTAATTCAATCAATGGAATGCCAAATATCACAGTAGAAATTAGAGAACATATTCAGGTATTTGGGACTCTCATCCCACTACTGTGTTTAACATTTTAAGGACATTAGAATTATTTATTGAACAGTTTTATATAATATATAATTTTTTTCAAGCTTAATGAAAGTAAAATTGTTAAACAAGCTGGAATTACCACAAAAGGACCCAATGAATATATTCAAGAAATAGAGTTTGAAAATTTGTCTCCTGGAAGTGTTATTATATTCAGGTATGTTAATTAGAGTTCAAACTGTTAACTTTACTTATATTTAAAGTGTTTTACATATCCTGTTAATTTTGAATAAATTATTCCTAAAAATTAACCATATTTTAATTAATGTTTTCAGAGTTAGTCTTGATCCACATGCACAAGCTGCTGTTGGAATTCTTCGAAATCATCTGACACAGTTCAGTCCTCATTTTAAATCTGGGAGTCTTGCTGTTGACAACACAGATCCTATATTAAAAATTCCTTTTGCTTCGTAAGTATGCCTTATTTTATGGTGATTTGCACTTTAATAACTGATAAGTTACCGCAAGCCTGATTTAAGCAGTTTTAAGAGTCCTGTATATCCTTGTTGCTTAAAGGGTGGTCTAAGGACCAGGAGTATTTTCATCACCTAGTGTTAACATTTTGTCCTGTGGCTTGTGCCTGTGTATGCAAGCATGCGCTCTCACTCATACACTCCCAGATAGATAGATAGATAAACATGTATACATATATATGCTATACATATCTATCTACATACACGTCTCTGTACACATATACACACAGTTTTTCTGAACTATTTGAGACTAAGTTGCATACATCATACTTCTTACCACTTCATTTATTTAATGTCAATGCATTATTCTAATATATGGCTATACCATAATTTATTTCATCAGTCTACATTTTTTGGACAGCTGAATTGCTCCCAATTATTCCCTATTATGTATGTCTTTGTACGTTCATCTTTGCATAAATCCTTAGTTATTCCTTTACTAATCAGATTAGCCCTTGCTAGGTGGTACCATATAGTACTAAAGAGTATGGGTTTTGAAATTTAAGGCTGGGTTTAACTCCAGCTTCACCACTGTCAGTATGATCTTGAACAAATTATTTAGACTTTCTTCATCTCAGTTTCCTCATCCGGAAAATGGGGCTTATAATAGTTCCTACCTCTTAGATTTTGTAAGGATTAAATAGGATAATGCATATAAAGCACTTAACACAATTCATGGCACATAACGAATACTCAATATATGTTTGGTATCATGAGTACTAGGATAATTTCCAGGGTTGGAATTTCTGAGTTAGACTGTCTGTATATATGAGGCTTTTAATACTGCCAAATCTGCTCCAGAAAGATTATATTAATTAATATTTTCAGCTCTATGTAAAAGAGTCTAGTATCGCACATCCTTACTAATACTGAGTATATATTATTGTAATGTTTAACAGCATAGAGGATGCGACTAGACTGCTAGGGTTTGAGTCTAATTTCAGACTCTTAGCTGTAAGACGTAAAACCTTGGGCAAGTTACCTAAGAGATATAATTATAGTGACTCACAGAATAGTGTTTGACACAGAGTGAGTGATCAGTAAGTGTTAGCTATTAGTCAAATTGGTAAATATAGAATACTTTAAAATGATATCTCAATTTATTTTAAATTTTAAGCTAATTTTTTTGTTCATCAGCCATTTGTATTTATTTGGTGATATGTCATTTTACATATTAGCTCATTTTTCTGTTCCATTCAATTGTTTTTGTTGTTTTTTAAGAGCTTTTATTAATAAGGGTATTAACTCTTAATTCAAATCATACTTAGTAGTTACATTCTAAAGAAAAATCTGTGATGAAGCAGTTTTGTGTTTCTATGGAAGGTTTATAAAATGCACATTCCTCATCAGAGCTACTTAGATTATTTTGGGACAAGATCAAGAAATCTACACTTTAATATGCTTTGCAGGTGATTCTTATGCAAGGAGTTCACTGACTACATCTTGAAAAATACTGCACTAGAATGGACTTGGTACTGAGGCTACTGATAGGTTTGACTCACTCTTGATTCACAAATTGCCGAGGAAGGGTCAGTCCCAGCTGGGAGGAGGGAGGCTAACAAAGACCGAGGGAACAAAGCACAGCTGACAGTTTTCTAAGCTCAGAGGATATGTATTCAGTTATATAAAATGAAATTATATAACTGAGTAGTGAAGTGCAAGGAAAGAAAGTAGGGTTTCAGTTGCATTCAGGTGTAGTCATTTACACAATCTCACTGCTAACTGGACAAAGGGAAACCAAGGCGATGATAGTTAAAACTTCCTTCTGCTCATTATCAAGAAACATCTTTATCTAAGAAAATCTGGTTTCTTAAACAACCAAGCTGAAGGGTAATGCAACCTTAGGAGCCGAAAGGAGAAGAGGAGAGGAATGTAGCAGTAGAGTAACACATGATTTCTAAGGTCATTAACTGTGACTTTTGATTATACTTTTATTGGTCCTTTGATAATTATTTTGAGTTTAAGATAATTAGCATAAAAAGTTCTTATTGCCCCACATAGGAGAATATAAAGAAGAGGAAAAACTAAGTCTGAACTAGAAAGATTAAAAACAAATTTATAAGATAAAGGATATAGCAACCAAAAGATTTTTCCAGTATACTTCTAATTAATAAAATTTAGCACTTGATTATTTCTTTGGCTTGGGAGAAATGTTACTTCTAATTGAGTTTTTAGCATGTTTATCCTCTAATTATTATGTATAAATGTATATTGTGTACAATGTATAGTATAATGCTGAGTTCCTAAAACATACATTGCTAAAACATTTTTTGTTATGATTCAGATTTTCTTTATTTTTATTGAGAGCAAGTGAAATTTCAGTATGTTTAACCAGTTTTCTTTATTTTCCAACTTTTAGTATTGCCTCTAAATTAACTTTGGCTGAGCTAAATCAGGTACTTTACCGATGTGAATCAGAAGAACAAGAAGATGGTGGAGGGTGTTATAACATACCAAACTGGTCATCTCTTAAATATGCAGGTCTTCAAGGTAAGCAAGTATAAGGATAGTGAAACTTTTCGGGGTTTTTTGTTTTTGTTTTTGTATTTAAGGGTCATATGATGTCTTCCTTATAGGAATAAGAGTATGGGCTCAGAGTTCAACTGCTTTGGTTCAAATTATGGCTCTGCCACCTACTCATTGACCTCTGGCAAGTAACTTAAATTCTCTGTGCCCCAACTTCTGCCTCCATAAAATGTGAATAATATTGTCTGATTCATAGACTTTTATGAGGGTTAAATGAGATCATTCGTTTGGGCTCCAAATGGGACTAGGTTGTAAATATATTCATCTTCCTTTTTTGTCTAATTGGAAATATTTTTTTGTTGCATATTTGTTTTAACCTACAAAGAGAACTTTCAGTTAAATATTATGCAGTTAGAGTAGTTGTAAAGTGGGATACAGGAACTAAATATTTAACTCTCAGTTTAATTCATTTGGCTGGTAATATTTTCTTAGATTTTTATCTAGGAAATTTGGTTTCTCACACATGTATTCCTGGTTCATATAGTTTCCCACTTATCAAACCTCCTTTTCAACTCCTTATTTCTCTGTCCATCTAACCCATCTTTAAGGGCCAATTCAATTCTTAACATCTTCCACAAATCCTTCCTTAACTATTGCTTTCACAGTAATTTCTTTGTCCTTCAGACACCCATTGCATTTATCTATTATGTCTCTTATTAGCCCTTGGAATTTACTGCCTTATTTTAATAATAAATATAATTTTTGTATGAATCTTTATTATGGTGGTCAAGAAATAGGCTTTAGAACCACACTTTGTGGGTTGCACTGACTAGCTGTATAACTATATGGTAAACTCTCTGTGGCTCAGTTTTCTCATCTGTAAAATGAAGATAAAAACAGAATCTACCACAAGGGGTTACTGTTAGGATTAAATGAATTAATACATGTAAAGTACTTAGACAATGCTTATAGTTCATAGTAAGTATTCAGTGATAATTAGCTTTAAAACTCCACTACGTAGACTGTACCTTGAGAAAGAACAATGTTTGCCTTTTGGGGGATTCTTGGTTTTTAGCTTTCATACCTTCTACAAAATCAAGCACATAAGAAGCTCTCAATAAAAATTTGTAAGACTTTTTGTGCTTATAACATTTTGTTTTTTTCTAAAATATTCTCATTTTCAACAAAAAATGTTTTGTGCTGTGAGTAATAAAGAAATATACATCTTACCACTCTTAAGCAGATACCTACCATTTTCACTCTGAGCTGTTAAACTCCTTCTGTTTGCCTGAAAAGACCATACTTGTGTGAACTTCTTTTCTGGCCTTTATGTTTCTTAAAGTTAAGTCCGGTTTTTTACTAATTTCTCTTTACCTTCTCATGAAATGATTTTTCTCATTCTTTCTAAGTATAATTGCCCTTCCCTGATTTATTTTTTACTCTATACCAATCCCTTTACCCTCTGGCAATTTAGTATTTCCAGCAGCCACCTGATATTTCCAGCAGGCAGTTAATAGCAACCTCAGATTAAATCACACTTAACCATTTCACCGACCTTTCTCTCCTCTAACCAAAATCCCCCTTCCCTACTTCTTGTAACAATACATATTCAGTCATGTTGGAATCCAGGAATCCACTTTTGGACCTGCCCCTTTTATCCTCAACATTTGATAAATAATTAATCAAAATTATTGTATATGTGTTCACCCCAAATCAATAATCATGAATTCTGGATTTTTTTCTGTATTCTCTTTTGGTATACTATTTCCTTTTTATTTCCGCGGTTATCATCCTGTCTAGGACTAAGTCCTGTCTACAAAACCAACTAACCAGTTTTCCAACCTCTTGATACCTTTTCCACAAATCATACCATCCCATTGGGTATCATCAGACCTCTCTTCTAAAACACTGCTCCGTCAGTGGAGCTAACACTTAGTGTTAGTGGAGCTAACACTTACTGAGCAATATTTACCTTCCCTGAAAATGCTAGGGTGTATATAGACCATTATTTTATACTGTCTTGTTTTCTAGATTTTTTTATATTTTAAGCTTTGTTTCCTAAAGAAGATTATAAGCTTCCTGAAGGAAAGAATATCTTAAATTTATATATTTATTTTTTAATTTCTCAAAACATGCTATATACACAGTAAAATTAATTAAATTCTAACTAAATAAATTTATTTGAAATGAAGTCAATGAAGCCAATATAATTTTTTAAGGTGGAAATTACTACCTTATTAAATAATGAAAGTTGTACTCTTGCTCTGTCATTGAAATAATAGAATGTGCTATATATGCATAGGAATTCTAATACTTCTATCTGAGTAGTACTTGAGGATATGCCTGTATACCTCATTTTGATACTTCATTTAGTTCCAAGTACCTCCTGTTATATTTCAAAGAGCCTCTCCAAAACAGACTTTATTTATTACCACCATAGGTGCTCTTGCTGTCTCTGAAACCAGTTCTATGATTTTCTTAAATCTTGCCTGAATATTAAGGAATCCACCACTTTCCAACTGTGAAAAGATATAGACTTATCAGTTTTCTTCCCCCAGATCCTTAGGGCAGGGAAACTATGCCAATTGCCTTTGAATATTGTAATATTAAAATTCAAAAGAGCAGGACCAGCCCCAGAAAATAGGAATCTAGGAAAACTCCGCATAGCTCCTGTGACAGCAGTCCCCTTCAGTATGCCTTTGTATCTTGGTTCAAGTCAGTGTTGCCACACTTATCTCCAGCCCTGGGAAGTGCCACTAAGGACTGTGCAGTCCTTCTGTCTACCTGTATATGTGTTCACCCCAAATCACTAGAGACTAGCAGCAGCCCAGGCTCTGAGAACAAACTACCTTTGCCAGTGATTAAATTGTCATGATATTTCTCTGAATTTTCAGGATTAATGTCCATATTGGCAGAAATAAGACCAAAGAATGACTTGGGGCATCCCTTTTGTGATAATTTGAGATCTGGAGACTGGATGATTGACTATGTCAGTAACCGGCTTATTTCACGGTCAGGAACCATTGCTGAAGTAAGTAAAGCTATATTCTAGTCCAGAAAAACAAGGGCACAATAAGAAGTATATTAACATACTACATATAATATTTATATTGTTTTCTAACCTGAAACATTATTTTCTAAACTGAAACATTTTCCTCCCTTCATCGTCTTTCAGTTCTAATACGTGAATATCTGGTTAATAGATTGCTAGATAGTAGAATTGCATGTTTGGATTTAGCTTTTAAAATACATCTAGCCTATAAGCACATCAAATTAACTTTTAAAATTATTTTATAACAGGTTGGTAAATGGTTGCAGGCTATGTTCTTCTACCTGAAGCAGATCCCACGTTACCTTATCCCTTGTTACTTTGATGCTATATTAATTGGTGCATATACCACTCTCCTGGATATAGCATGGAAGCAGATGTCAAGGTATATCCAGCAAAGCTTGAGTAGATAAGCATGTTTGTGTAGAAGCCACATACAGTCAGTTTAAACACTCTTAAAAGACCAAAACATGAGGAATTGTCATACACGCATAGAGCTGAAAAAGTTGATAAGTGGATAGTAAATTTATTAACATCCTTTAATCTGGAGCACACAAAAACAAACAGTTATTAAAATCTGTTCTATAAAACTAAAAAACGTATTGATGGGAAATTTTAATTGTTTTATGTTATCTGTTTCTATTTATTCTTTGACTTGTTAAATTAAGGGATACAATTTCATAAATCTACACACAGCATTCTTTTTTCTAATTTTTCATTAATTAACAGAAAAAATATTCTGCTATTATTATAAAGGAAATTTGCCTTTATTGGTGAATTTCCCTAAAATGAAACCACAGGTCGGAATGTACCAGTGAAGAGCTGCCAAATCAATTTGGGCATGATTTCAGAAAGAACAAAACTTCAGCCCTACCATTTGTTTTACAGCAGGCCTTTTAAAGCCAGCTAGACAGAATACTGGGTGAAATGAAAGCAGTTCTGAAACCTTACCCAAATTGAAAATTTTGTTCTACTGATATTAGCATTGTTACACATTTGTGTAGAGAGACTTTTTGAAGGGAAGAAACCAAGTAAAATAATACTGCCAAAAAGTTTTGAATCAATGGGTGTAAAATTTCAGGTATGCAAGATAAGTAAGTTTTGAGATCTGATGTACAACATTGTGGCTATAAATAACGATATTGTGTTGTACTCTTAAATATCTGTTTTACACAGGTAGGTCTCAACTTAGTTGTTCTTACCCTAATAAAATTTTTTGAATAAATAAATGAATAATAAAAAATTTTGTATTTCTACACATAATATTTTGAACTCTATAACATTGTTGCAGCTTTGTTCAGAACGGTTCTACCTTTGTGAAACACCTTTCCCTGGGTTCAGTCCAAATGTGTGGAGTAGGAAAATCCCCTTCTCTGCCACTTCTTTCACCTTCCCTTATGGATGTACCATGCAGGCTGAATGAAATCACAAGAGAGAAGGAGCAGTGTTGTGTGTCTCTAGCCGCAGGTAAGAAATTATGTACAAGGTTAAATGTGTAAGTCAGAATTAGAGAGGACATTATGAAGAAATTATTATTAAAAAAACTCATGATGTTATTCAAGATTTCATGTTACTGCTTAGTAAAATTTCATAGGTATTCACTTGTAAAAATAATAACCGTTCTAACTATTTAATTACCACTGTGCACCAGACATTTATTTATGTGCATTTTTTATTGTGGCCAGTTAATCCTTTTTCGCATGTTTATTTTTCCAACTTATGACATTTTGCTTTTTTTAATCAAATTTGTTTTACTACCCTTTTTCCATTACACTATACTTGTTTCCCAATATTAAAAATTAACCCAACCTTGTAAAATTAACCCAACCAAGTTACAAAACACGAAACAAATGTTAAATAATTTTTATTATGTGTCTAATTGCAATCAAATGCTTTCAGCTCTATTGGTATTTTTCCTGAAAGTAGATTTAAAACCTGAATCAAGTAACAAGTTGAAATCTAAGCAAAATAGGCTTTTGGTTTCTTCTTAATAAATTTCAAGCTATTTCTAAGAAGTATTTAATATTTGAGTCCACTGAAGTTTAGAACTTTCCAAACTAAACTGAAAAATACTAAGTGCAGGATGAAAGTAACAGTGTTGTCCTTGTGAATTCCTCTGTTTACCCTTAAATTTGCATTTGATCAGACCAAGAAAAAAGACCTAGTGGACCCAACAACTAAAAAAGAAGTTAACTTTTCATTTGGAATGATCATGTGAACCTTCTGAAATGTTTTAATTATGTAATTGTGTTTTAGATTTTCACTCAACTATTTGATCTCCTTCTGGTACTTTCTCCTGTGAATCCATGCAGATGGTCATAAAACTGAACAGGACCATTGTGAAAAAAAGTTGATAGGCAGAATTTGATTTTAAAGCTTATTGTTTAGAAGCCTATTACATAGAATAGTGATCTCAACATTTTTGATTATTCACTACTGTTGTTAAGCACTCCCAAAATAAATATACTGATATATTGATATCATAAATGATATACTGATATAAGTTATGATACTTGGTATGTTTACATATCAGGTACAATGTAAAACAAAAAGAGAAACTAAAAATATAAGTTCATAAATATAAATAAAAGTTCTGGGATTTCTTTCTAACATGCTAAAGGAGAGTTTTATATACTCCATACTAACAATATATAGGACTGTACTCAGATTTGCAGATAGATTCCTTCATCTCAGTTTTAAATGAATACAAAGGCCAGGAATACCTTCCTTTGGTGACAGTGGTGCAATATATATATATAATTATAAGCTTTTATAATAATTGACAAGGCAGAAATCATTCAGAAGATGTGTGACCTTAAGTCATATACTCTGAGAGGTCAAAAAGTTAATACAAACATTTCCACACATCAGTGCTAGAGATTTTATAGTTTTGACTTTTTAACAAAGATTAACTGCCTGTATTTTGGGGCATACCAACTCAAACTCACCCTTGGATCTATCTATACTTACATTTTATGCAAGGTGTTAAGTGGGTTAAAGTACCAGAAAGTCTGTGCCGCACAGAGTACTGTATGTATATATATATATATATATATATATATATATATATATATATATATATATATATGTGATAGCTGCTGTCATCATCATCATCAGAATTACATCATCAACCATATATTGGGTTGGCCAACAGGTTCCTTCGATTTTTAAAGTAAAAATAAAAGACATGTTTTTAATTTTCACCAAGAAGTTTATTGAACATCATATGTACCGTTTTGTTCCATTACCTTCCCAAAACTTTTTATCTTTTTGAGCAAAGAACTGTTCCAGGTGCCTTTTACAGTCTTCCAGGGAATTGAATTTTTTTTTTTTCCATTAAGAGAATTTTGTAAAGACTGAAATGAATGGAAATCCAAAGGTTCAATGTCTGGTGAATACAGCAGATGAATCAGAACTTCCCAGCCAAGATGTACCAGTTTTTGACTGGTCATCAAAGAAACATGTGGTCTTGCGTTATCCTGATGGAAGATGATGAGTTTTCTGTCGACGAATCCCAGACGCTTTTCGTCGAGTGCTGCTTTCAGTTGGTCTAATTGGGAGCCGTACTTGTCGGAATTAATCATTTAGTTCTCCGGAAGGAGCTCATAATAGAGGACTCCCTTCCAATCCCACCATATACACACATCACCTTCTTTGGATGAAGACCGGCCTTTGGTGTGGTTGGTGGTGGTTCATTTTGCTTGCCCCACGATCTCTTCCATTCCACATTGTTGTACAGTACCCACTTTTCATCACCTGTCACAATTTGTTTTAAAAATGGAATGTTTTCGTTATGTTGCAGTAGAGAATCTCATGTGGAAACGGTCAAGAAGGTTTTCCTCACTTAACTTATGTAGAACCCAAGATCAAAGTGATTAACATAACCAAGCTGGTGCAAATGATTTTCAGTGCTTGATTTGGATATTTTGAGTATGTCGGCTATCTCCCATGTGGTATAATGTTGATTGTTCTCAATTAATGTCTCAATTTGATCACTTTCAACTTCAACTGGTCTACCTGATCATGGCGCATCGTCCAGCGAGAAATCTCCAAAACAAAACTTCGCAAACCACTTTTGACAAGTTATCAGTCACAGCACCTTTCCATACACTGCACAAATCTTTTTGTGCGTTTCAGTTGCATTTTTACCTTTCTTGAAATAATAAAGCATAATATGCCAAAAATGTTGCTTTTTTTCTTCCGTCTTCCATATTAAAATGGCTACACAAAAATTCACCAATTTTGATAAGTTTTTTTTTAATGCACGCTGATATGACAGCTGTCACAATACAGTATAACAAAATTATTTTGAATGAAGTTAAAGACAACTAAGCGCTACTAGAGCCATCTTACGGAAAAAACCAAACGAACTTTTTGGCCAACCCAGTATATAAACTGTATATGTGAACCGTGTATAAATGATACACAGAGTGTTTAGGGAAATTTTGTACCACTGTTTGAAAGACAATATAGAAGGAAACGTCTGATGTTACCTTTAGTTCTGATGTTTTCTTAACAGAAGAATATACAAGGTGAAGACCCAATAAACACAAACTTAAAGTTTTGTGAAGTATTGCCAATTTTTGTTTATCTTAGTCAAATTCTTTCACCTCTCAATTTACCTTTTATAATTAATCTTTTATTTCATTCATTCAGTAAATTTTTATAGTGATATGTACCAGTTACAATTTTCAGTGATATACTTTGGTAAACAATGCAAATGAGATTTCTGTTATCATGAATCTTATTTTCTATTGGGGAGAGATATTCATTCAACAAACCAGAAAACAAACAAGATATTGTCAAATAGTGTTAAGTGCTTAGAAAATAGTTATGAATGAATGCTGTGAACATTTTATGACCTCAGTTTTCCCTTCCTAAAATATTTGTTACATTTACTTCAGCAGAGTTGGTTTTCTTGAGTGAAATGCTAATTTCCTTTGCTTTACTTTCCTACTGATTATTGTTTTTAGTACAAGTACAGATAACAGTTATATTCTTTTCATGTTTTGTAAGAAACCAAACTCAATCTAAAAGTAAAATTTTCGATTTTATCCACCAGTCACTCTGTTTTACTTCATGCATAAAAGCTGCAGTTACCTAGAATGTTCAAGTTATTTGGCATCTGAAATCCTTGTTTTCATCTGTAAAAATTGTCTCTGGCTAACAAACTATAACACTTCTAAGTCATTTTAAGTCAATGGGAAATTTGGTAATAAAGTAACTCTATAGTGATAGATTAATAAACATTTAATTATGTATCATTAAGGTAATCATCTCATATTTAGATTAATTTATTGCCTTCGAATTGCACATAGGACCTTTTAAAATATATCACTACTATTATATTAAGAGTTCCTTGATGTGTTAGATATTTGACCTCTGATTTTAATCTTTAACTTTAATTTACTAAAAGAAAGTTTATCTGTGTTTAAAGACTCACACGTTTGAACCAATTCAGATAAGCATCGCTCTCTAGCACTGATTCTTAATCTATTTTGGGTGACAGATTCCTTTAAGAATCAGATATGATTATGGAACCTCATCACACAAAAGTTGACATAAGTATAGCCATACATTCTGCAGATACCATAAGAGGGTTTGAAGACTCTTTTTAGCTCATCCTTGACCCCCAAGTTTAGAGCAACTCATCTATAGTAATGGAGTTCATAGGTTTGTGTATATTAAGGTTAATATATTACTTTGTTGTGTTTTCTGTTAGGCTTACCTCACTTTTCTTCTGGTATTTTCCGCTGCTGGGGGAGGGATACTTTTATTGCCCTTAGAGGTCTGCTGCTGATTACTGGACGCTACTTGGAGGCCAGGTAGGAAATCTCTAAAAAGTTGCAATGCAGGTTTATGTTCGAATGTTTTTCACATGCTCTTTAAACTTTTCTTATTCATCTATTCTCAACATTTGGGAGGCATGTTTTCCTTAGGTGTGTTTTTTAATTTTATTTTTTATATATTCAATTAATAGGATCATAGAATTTCAAAGAAGTGAAAATCTTTAAAGATACCAAATTCTAACCCTTCATGTTACAGATCAGGTTATCTTTAGCATTTGCTACTTTATTTCAAGTAAAACTAAAAAATGTATAACCATATTACTAACATCACTCACTAAAGAGTAAAATTTCTATGCCCAAGTTAAGTGTAAGAACTCAGATGAACTTTTAGGTAAAATTGGAAAGTCTGCCATTTTTTGTTCTTCCATAATGAAGGCATTGCTGGCTTTTTGACGGAGTCCGGTAGAAAGAATTATAATACCAGGTTTTCTTCTTTTTAATGTCAGACCTCGTAACCTCCAGTTTTATGTTTTCTAGACTTAAAATAGTGTTTTCTTATGTCACAATATTATGTATGAATTTATCGGAGGTAGAAAAGAAAGGCTCTACATCAGTGCTGTATAGTGTTCCACAAATCCTCAGTGTCACCATCAACTGACAGCTTGTTAGAAATGCAAATTCTTGATCTCTATGCTGGATCTGCTGAATCCAAACCTGGGGGTGGAAAGGGCAGAGTTGGCAGATGGCAATCTGTGTTTTCACGGGGTCTCCAGGTGATTTTCAGCAGCCTAAGACTAAAGTTTGAAATCACTGCTCTGCAAGTTAAAACTTGTAGCAAAAAAAGCATTTATATGATACCTTATTTTGATGTCACCCAAGAAGTAACTGGAGGTTTGCCTCTCCAAATGACAAGTTTTATTTCTGATCCTTTTAAAATTGGAAATTTCTAAGTGAGCATCTAAAATGTATTATATGCTTCCCTATACTAACCTAATATATAATAAGACATTTTATTATGGACTTAAGATACTATTATGGGGCTATAGAAATTTGGGAGGCTGTGTGCTTCTTCCCCAAATGCCCCTGAATGACCGTGATTAAGAATTAGGAAGTGGAACGTCAGGAGCATAGTATAGTGGTTAAGAACTTGGGTTTGGGCCAGACTACCAGGTTCTAATCCTGGTTCCAAATGCCCGCCTGACAAATTATTTGTTCTCTTTGTGCTCTTCGTAGAATGGTTATAGCACTTACCTTATAGGGTTTTTGTGAGGATTAAATAAGCTAATACAGTTAAAGTATCTAGAGCAATGTCTGCCACATGCTAAGCACTCCATAAATGCTCATTTTAAAAATAATTAGTTACTTTTATTGTTATCTGGGCTCCCAATGATCACTTCTATGTACTGTCAAAATTTTCTGCTACTTAGTTTTACATATGACTGTCTAGATCAGGCATCAGCTAACTATGGCCTGTCAATTGTTTTATATGACCTATGAGCTAAGAATGGCTCTTACATTTTTAAAGGATCATTAAATATATATATATATATATATATATATATATATATGATGAGACCATATATGGCCAACAAAGCCTAAAATATTTACTATCTGACCCTTTAGAGAAAAAAAGTTTGCTTACCCCTGATCTAGATGATTTCCCAGAATATAATGCATTTGTTACGGTAGTGCTAGCTGCTATGAATTATAAACTCTTAAATTTCAATGGCTTTTCACAAACGAAATTCATTTGCTTCTGATCCTGTACGGGTGTTGAGGAGGGAACTTTCTACTTAGTGGTGAAGGGATATAGGCTTCTTTATATTCAGGATATACCATCTTCCAGGGACTCTAGGTTCTCTCCAGTCAGCTGGCAGAGAGCGAAAGAGAGCCTGAGGAACACACACCTGTTCCATGTACTTAACATTCTTTTGCCTTAGAATGCAGTCATCTGGCCACAGCCAAGTGTAAGGTAGGCTGGGATGTATAGGAAAGCCATTTTGGTGGACACATGGATGTCTCTACCACAGATCGTTCTACTTCCACCCTCTGCAGAGATGTTCATGGACAGAGGACTTTTTATTCAACTTTCTCATGTATGACATATTCTAGATGATTAAGATTGCTAATACTCTGACTTTTTATTAATTGGAAGTATCACAGTCCATACTAACACTTTTGTACTGCGAAGATAAAAAGTTCCTCTTACACTATAATTTAAGAGATGGGCATGGGACTTCCCTGGTAGCGCAGTGGTTAAGAGCCCACCTGCCAATGCAGGGGACACGGGTTCAATCCCTGGTCCGGGAAGATCTCACATGCCACGGAGCAACTAAGCCTGTGCGCCACAACTACTGAGCCCATGTACCACAACTACTGAAGCCCGCATGCCTAGAGCCCGTGTCCTGCAACAAGAGAAGCCACTGCAATGAGAAGCCCGCACACCACAACGGAGAGTAGTCCCCACTCACCACAACTAGAGAAAGCCCATGCACAGCAATGAAGACACAACACAGCCAAAAATTTTTTTTTAATTTTTTAAAAAGAAATGGGCATTGAACTGATATATAGAATTAATTAAATTTCTAAATGGTTTAGCCAAAAAGCGTTGAGGCCTAGAGATTTTAAATGCCTTTTCCAAGGTCATACAGATGGCAACACTAGGATTTAAATCTCAGTCTTCTTATTTCTCAGTTTCATGCTCTTTCTAGAATGCCATGCCATCTTACAAAGTTGTCATTTGGTGTATGATAGTAGACTAACACTTTGAAAGATAAAATTTTCTCTACAAGTTTTTGAAAATAAATTATGTTTTTCAAGGTCAGTTTTTGCCCATTTATTTTCTTATATGGTTGTTTTATTCTTGGTATCTGCTACTTAAAGTAATAAGATTCATGTTCTTAGTTCCTCAGATTTTGAAATACGAGGGATTTCAAAAGTAAAACCTAGAGCTATGAGGGACCTTAAAAATCACCCAGTCCAATCCCAAACTCCACAGATGAAAAAAAATTCTCCCAGAGGTGGTTAGTCACACAGATTGTTAGAGAGAAAGACAGGGCTAAGATCAAGGTTCCTGACTTTTAATTCAGTGCTTATTTTATATTATGACCTCTTTCTACATGAAAATACAAAGAAATAAGGGCAGGAGAGAAAATACATAAAAAATAATGATTACCAAGAGTGACTTTTTTGTCTTCAATTTTTTAAGTGATTGTTTTCATGTCAAATGATTCACCTAATTCTGTTGTTTTAGGAATATTATTTTAGCATTTGCTGGTACCCTGAGACATGGTCTCATTCCTAATCTCCTGGGTGAAGGAACTTATGCCAGATACAACTGCCGAGATGCTGTGTGGTGGTGGCTGCAGTGTATTCAGGATTACTGTAAAATGGTCCCAAATGGTCTAGACATTCTCAGGTGCCCAGTTTCCAGAATGTATCCTACAGATGATTCTGCTCCTTTGTCTGCTGGTACACTGGTAAAGATCATTTCTTAAAATAATTTTTTTTCCTGAAAAATGACTTTTAGCTTCTAATATAAAATACATGTAAAATTAAGAATCTGAATCTTACAAATTCTTCAAATATTGGTATTTATTTAGCACCTGCTGCTACTATGAGAGATTACAGAGATAAGACTTGCTGTTTGCCTAAAGAGCTTGCAACATGGTAGAAGAGGTGATGTGTATATAATACAATCATTGCAAAAAAGAGGGAAGTGCTATGTAGTCTCATAAAAGAAAGAGAGATGATCTAGTAGGTGGGTCTCAGGGAGGACTACAGAAAGTAACTAAAATTTCACCTAAACTAAACCTTGAAAGGTGAGTAGGATTTCATCAGAGATGAGGGAAGTTGTGAGAAGATATTAAAGATGAAATGAATAATAAAGCACAGGGTGGATTGGCGCACAGTTTAGGACATACTGCTCAGTCTAGTTTGGCTTTTTGTGTAGGGTACCTATAGGGTAGTAAGGGATTGTGGAAAGGGTGGACCAGGTTGGAGAGCCTTGGCTACCAATCCAGGGAGTTCAGAGTTTATCTTATGAGCAGTGCAGAATGAATAAACATTTTTTTGTGTTCTTTTTTCCCCCAGGGATATTGTACTTTTGCCACTTCTGATCTGCATTTATGTTATAGTTTATTTGGTATGGAGGACTTCTAAGCTACCTCAGGGCTAGCATAGATTTATGTCACTACAATGTTTCTATCATGAAGTGTTCAAAGAATATTTGTCCAAAAAATTTTGTAACCTAAAGTAAATTACCATTATAGTATATAGTTTGTCTCCATTGCTATGTATGTGGATGAATTAGAACAGCAATGCCAATTTAAAACTCAGATTTCTGTATAATAAGCTAGATTCATTTATTAGCTGAACTGTTCACTCTAACGCAGATTACACAAGCTCACAAGATTATTTTTCATGTATCAGCAAATTACAAATTATTTCATGTCACAGAATTTATAGTTAAAACTACAGTATGTTAAATGTTCATATGCCAAAGGTCTGATCTATTATATGATGTATAGGAGCTGCTTCTTTCCCCAGTCCCACCCCTTATCCCCGTTTCTCCTTTTAAGGGAAAAATATATGTTTCCACAAAACTTCAGTTGTGGAATTTGGGAGACGATAAGAAAAATGTGATTTCTAACAGAGGTAACATCCATTATATCTCAAACAGGATCAACCATTGTTTGAAGTAATACAGGAAGCTATGCAAAGACACATGCAGGGCATACAGTTCCGAGAAAGGAATGCTGGTCCACAGATAGATCGGAACATGAAAGATGAAGGTACATAACTTTAGGTACATAGTAAAGATTTAGTGATGAGATGAAATTAAACCTTGTAATTGTTCATTTATTTCACAAGTATGTTATTTGTGTATAAAACTTCAGAATATAATAATGAAAAAGATTAAGAGTTTCTGATCTCAACAGTTTAGTTTTAGTTTCTAGAGGAAAGATAAAATGTTATATCTTTTGTCAGCCAGTTTGAAAGGTAATTTTGGTGCTTGAATTTATAATCATAACGATAATTGCTAATAATTGAGTGCTTGCTATGTGCTAAGCGTTGTGCTAACTACTTTACCTACGTTATTCCCATTTAACACTTCTGAGAACATTGGGCATGAGTTACATTGTTCCCTTTTTTCTTGATAAGGTGACTGAAGCAGAGTAGTTTGCCCAGAGTCACACAGGTGCTAAGTGGCAGAGCTAGGATTTCATCCATAGTTTGTCTGCCCCATAATCTAGGCTCTTATAAAATACTTTTTATAAAGAGGTTTATTTGTATTCAGAGTTAAAATATACTTTTATAACCTCTTTGAAATTCATCATATTCCTATTTTTATGGCACACTGTCATCATCATTAGCCAGTGCAAGGCTAACAATAATTTATTTTATTACTCATTCCCCTAAGAGACATTCCAATGGGTTTGTTGTATATTCATGTATTGTCTTACAAAATATATATTGCTTTAAGCGCATGTAGACCTTTTTTTCAACTTTTTAATTTTGAAAGAATTGGGGACTGATAGAAAGTTACAAAAATGACACATAAGCGTACCCTGAACCCTTCATCCAGCTTCCCCCAATGAGGGCATCTTATATAACTGTAGTACAATATCAAGATCAGGAAATAGATATTAGTGTCATACTGTTAGCTAAGCTATAGACCATATTCCTTTTTCACCAGTTTTACGTTAACTCATCTGTGTGTGTGTGTATGTGTGTGTGTGTACTTCTGTGCAGTTTTACCTCATGTATAGTTTCATGTAACCACTACCACAGTCAAGGTACAGAGCTGTTCCGTCACCAAAGAGGTTTTCCTTGTGCTATCCCATTATAGTCACACCAACCATCCCTGGTCTCTAACAACTGCCAATCTGTTCTGCATCTCTATACTTTGTCATTTTGAGAATGTAGATAAATGGAATCACATAGTATGTAACCCTTTGAGATTGGTTCTTTCACTAAACATAATCCCCCTTGAGAACTATCCAAGTTGCTGCATTTATCAATATTTTATTAGTTTTTATTGCTAAGTAGTATTCCCTTTTATGAATGCACCATTCATCTTTTGAAGGATATTTAGGTTGTTTCCAGTTTTTTGGCTAATACAAATGGAGCTGCTCTAAACATTCATATACATGTTTTTGTGTAAACATAAGTTTTCATTTCTCTGGGATAAATGCCCAATAATGTGATTGGGTGATGTGGTCAGCACATGTTTTGTTTTATAAGAAATTGCCAAACTATTTTCATTTCACATTCCCACCAGCAAGCTGGATAGATCCAGTTTCTCCACATCCTTGCCAGAATTTGTTGTTATCACCTATTTTCAGATGTTCTGATAGTTGTGTAGACCACTACACATTGTGGTTTTGATTTGCATTTCCCTATTAATGGTTTTAAACATCTCTTCATGTTCTTATTTACCATCCATATCCCCTCATTGATGAAATGTCTATTCATGTCTTTTATCCATTTTCTAATTGGATTGCTGGTTTTCTACTGTTAAGTGTGTGTGGTGAAATACACGTTTACCATTTTATCATAAAGTATATCATTTTAGCCATTTTTAAGTGTACAGTGCAGTGGCTTTAAGTACATTTGCACTGTTTTCCAACCATCATCGCTATCCATCTCCAGAACTTTTTCCATCATCCCAAACTGAAACTATACCCAGTTAGCAATAATTCCTCATTCTCTCCCTTGCTAGCCTCTAGTAGCTACTAATCTACTTTCTGTCTCTATGAATTTGACTATTCTAGGTACCTCATATAAATGGAAGTATGGAATTTTTGTCTTTTTATGTCTGGCTTATTTCACTTAACATTGGTATATCAGAGCTACATATACTATACTCTTATGACCTTTGTTTAAACACTACCACATTCCTTTCCAGAATTACTGCACCAGTCTCTATTCCCATTAACAATCAAAGTAGCTTCTTAAGTGTCCATATGCCTACCAACATTTGGCATTATCCTCTAATGCCAAATATGGGTGTAAAGCCTTATGTAATTGTTTTAACTCGCAATTCTCCTGTTACTGAATTTGAGTATTTGCTCATATGTTTATTGGCCTCTTTGGAAAGTTTCCTTTTCTATAAATTATTTGTTCATGTTCTATGCCTTTACTCATCTTTCTTTTGGCATTTCTGTATTTTTCATGTTGATTATCAGGAGTTTTTTGTTTATTCTAGATATTTGTCCATCATTAGTTTTAGAATTGCACAAACCTTTTCCCAATTTATCTATGGTGTCCTTCACCATATTTCATTTCAGAAATCCTACCCCACCTTCATGTCTCAAAGATAATCTCTCACATTAACTTCTATTAACTATGTGAGTTTGCCTTTTACAATTTTTTTTTTTTTTTTTTTTTTTTTTTTTTTTTTTTGCAGTACGTGGGCCTCTCATTGTTGTGGCCTCTCCCATTGCGGAGCACAGGCTCTGGACACGCAGGCTCAGCGGCCATGGCTCACGGGCCTAGCCGCTCCGTGTCATGTGGGATTTTCCCGGACCGGGGCACAAACCCTTGTCCCCTGCATCAGCAGGTGGACTCTCAACCACTGCGCCACCAGAGAAGCCCTACAAATTTTTTTTAAAAGAAACAATTCTTTCCACTTTAATTCATTCTATTTTTGTTCTTATGATTCTTGTTTTCAAGACCTATATCTGTATTAATTTACCATGTCTATGTTCATTTCTTTAACTTATTAAAATCCATATTGACCCCTAACAGAATAAGTAATTTAGTGTGTGCCCCTCTCCCCGAATTCCTATTTGATATTATCTAGGTGGAATTTCAGTTTGAATTGTTATGACTGTACTTCTTTTTGTTTTCTTTGGTTATTGCTTTTTCTTAGGCAACAATAAACTTTTATGTGTAATTTGATCATCTTTTCATTCCATCTCTCTTACTAGTATCCTCTAAGATTTATTTCTTTCCTTATTTGAGTTAATCAGATGAGCTTATTTATTTATGTTAATATATGAAAACCTCTCAGAACAGTGCCTACTACTACAGTGCCTTGCTGTAGTCATTTTATTGTTGCTATATGAGTATCTTTAGTGCTGCTATATGAATGTTTTTAAAGTTGGAACTTACATGTCAAGAGCTCTGAGGCCTTGTATGGCTGGCAGTATTTTTATTATGCTTTCATATTTAAATGACATAAGACATAAATGCTTTTTTTCTTCAATGCTTTAGAAAATATTACTCTGTTGACTTCTTGTTTCCAATATTGCTATTGAAAGGTATATGGACCTATACCTTGTTCCATTAGAAGTGATCTACTCTTTCTTTCTTGAAGATTTTAGAACCATCTCTTTGTCTGAATTCAGGATTTTACTCTAACTTTCCTTATCTGTTTCATTTGGTACTGTATGAGTGCTTTTAACCTGAGATCTTTCTTGATTCTAGGATATTTATCATTTTATTTCTTCAAGTATTTTCTTCCTTCTTTCTGGGGATACTTTTGTCAGGATGGCTTTTGATTTAATTCTATCCCCATAGCTTTTATTTTATTTTATTTATTTATTTTTTTTTTTTGCGGTATGCGGGCCTCTCACTGTTGTGGCCTCTCCCATTGCGGAGCACAGGCTCCAAATGCGCAGGCTCAGCGGCCATGGCTCACGGGCCTAGCTGCTCTGCGGCACGTGGGATCTTCTCGGACCCGGGACACGAACCCGCGTTCCCTGCATCGGCAGGCAGACTCTCAACCACTGCGCCACCAGGGTAGCCCCCAGTAGCTTTTAGCTCTTTTTTTCTATTTTCTCCCTTTAACCATTCCTGCTACCTCTGGAGAATTTTTCAATCTTATCTTCCATCTCACTAATTCATTCTTAGCTGTGTCTATCTACTATTTAGTCCCTTATTATCACTTTATTGTTTTCTTTATTTCAACTATTAAAAATTTCAGACCTAATGTCTCCACTTAGTCATTTTTAATCTCTTTTGTTCCTGCTTCATGTTAATAATATCTTACCTATGTCTTTGAGGATATTTATTTTGCTTATTGTATATTATTGGTCCATCTGTTCCAGTAATTCTGCTTCATGTGAAATATGTTACTCAGCTTCTCTCTTTTATATAGTCATTAGACTCCTCTGGTATCTAATGTTTATCTTTTCCCAATAAGCTCATATTCCCTTGATTATTAGCTACTCTGTAAGCACTGAAAAGAAGCAATCTCCTTAAGTTGTAACACAGCAGCCTTACGAGCCGAGGTGGAATAAAAGTCCAAAGTGTCTGGTCAGGTCTCACGTATTTTTTGTTTGTTTTGTTTTTTTTGTTTGTTTTTTTTGGAGGGGGTTATTTTTTTTAAGGAATTTATTTAGTTTTGGCTGTGTTGGGTCTTCATTGCTGCACACGGGCTTTCTCTAGTTGAAGTGAGCAGGAGCTACTCTTCTTTGTGGTGCACGGGCTTCTCATTGCAGTGGCTTCTATTGTTGCAGAGCATAGGCTCTAGGCACGTGGGCTTCAGTAATTGTGGTCTGCGGGCTCAGTAGTTTGTGTCTCATGGGCTCTAGAGCACAGGCTCAGTAGTTGTGGTGCACAGGCTTCATTGCTCCGCAGTATGTGGGATCTTCCTGGAGCAGGGCTCAAACCCGTGTCCCCTGCACTAGCAGGCGGATTCTTAACCACTGCACCACCAGGGAAGTCCTCACGTGTTTTTATTAGTTTCTCCCAAACATTATGTGACTTCTTCACGTCAATACCTCACATATACTTCTGTAGCTTCTCCAGGGTTGCTTGTGGGGAGGGAGCCAATAGCCTGGAATACTTTGCCAACTCATCAGAAAGTGCAAAAATAAATTTTCTACCCACTTTTTGCATTTGAAACAACCTATTCATTCATAGTCATTTTGACTTGTGTACCTTTTTGTATGTGTTCTTATGACTTTGTAGCTAAATCTCTGAGATTTACTCACTAAACATTGACTATCCAATTATTTAATATCAAATAAATTAAAAAGCTCTTTGCCTTTGTGTCATATATTTAATATCAAATAAACTGAAAAGCTCTTTGCTTTTGTGTATCACTTGACAAACATTTTCCAGAAGCTAGTACCTCTATTCCTAGCTCATAATAGAGGAAATAGGAGGAGGTAAAAGTAGCTTGCCCAAGGACATACATCAACCATCCATTAATAAACATAGGGGGAAGCATTCAATCTCACCAGTACTCAAACAAATTCATGTTAAAGTAGATCACTCTCTCTCTCTCTCTCTCTCTCTCTCTCTCTCTATATATATATATATATATATATATATATATATACCACATCTTCTTTATTCATTTATCTGTTGATGGACATTTAGGTTGTTTCCATGTCTTGGCTATTATAAATAGTGCTGCTGTGAACATTGCGGTGCATGTATCTTTTTGAATTAGAGTTTTCATCTTTTCTGGATATATGTCCAAGAGTGGGGTTACTGGATCATATGGTAGTTCTATTCTTAGTTTTTTAAGGAACCTCCTTACTGAAGTGAGCCAGTGAACAGTTTTGAGCAGGAGTGATATGACCTAACTTAGATATTAAAAATATCACAGTGACTGCACCAACTTACATTCCCACCAACATTGTACAAGTGTACCCTTTTATCCACATCCTCTCCAACATTTTTTATTTGTAGGCTTTTTGATGATAGCCATTCTGACAGATATAAGGTGATACCTCATTGTGGTTTTATTTTCATTTCTCTATTAATAGCTGTGTTGAGCATCTTTTCATATGCCTATTAGCCATCTGTATATTTTCTTTGGAAAAATGTCTATTCAAGTCTTTTGCCTATTTTTTATTTATTATTTGGGTTTTTTTAATATACTGTGTTACATGAGCTGTTCATATATTTTGGATATTAACTGCTTATTGCTTGCATCATTTGCAAGTATTTTCTCCCATTCTGTAGGTTGTCTTTTTGTTTTGTTGATGGTTTCCTTTGATGTGAAAAAGCTTTTAAGTTTAATTAGGTCCCATTTGTTTATTTTTGCTTTTATTTCTTTTGCCTTAGGAAACAGATCCAGGAAAATATTGCTGTGATTTATGTTAAAGAGTGTTCTGCCTATGTTCTCTTTTAGTTTCAGGTCTTACATTTAGGTCTTTAAATCATTTTGAGTCCATTTTTGTACATGGTATGAAGGAATGTTCTTATCTCATTGTTTTACATGTGTCTGTCCAGTTTTCTCAGCACAACTTATTGAAGAGGCTGTCTGTTCTCCTTTGTGTATTCTTGCCTCCTTTGTCATAGATTAATTGACCATAGCTGCATGGGTTTACTTCTGGGCTCTCTATTCTGTTCCATTGATCTATGTGTCTGTTTTTATGCCAATACTATGCTGTTATGATTACTGTAGCTTTGTAGTATAGTCTGAGGTCTGGGAGGGTTATACCTCCAGCTTTGTTCTTTTTCCTCAGAATTATTTTGGCAATTCAGGGTCTTTTGTGGTTCTGTATAAATTCTAGGATTATTTGTTCTAGTTCTGTGAAAAAAACGTCATGGATATTTTGATATGGATTTAAATCTGTAGATTGCTTTGGGTGGTATGGCCATTTTAATAATATTAATTCTTGCAATCTAATAGCACAGGATATCTTTCCATTTCTTGGAATCATCCTCAGTTTCCATCATCAATGTTTTATAGGTTTCAGAGTATAGGTCTTTAACCTCCTTGGTTTAGTTTATCCATAGGTTTTTGTTTTGTTTGTTTTGTTTTGTTTTTTTACTTTCTCTTTCTGATATTTCATTATTAGTGTATAGAAGTGCAACAGATTTCTATTTATTGATCTTGTATCTTACAACCTTGCTGAATTCATTTATTAGTTCTAATAGTTTTGGGATGGAGACTTTAGGGTTTTCTATATAGAATATCATGTCGTCTGCAAATAGAGACAGTTTTACCTCTTCCCTCCCAATTTGGATACCTTTTATTTCTTTTTCTTGTCTGATTGCTGTGGCTAGGACTTCCAATACAGTGTTAAATAGAAGTGGCAAGAGTGAGCATCCTTGTCTTATTCCTGAATTTAGCAGGAAAGCTTTCAGCTTTTCACCATTGAGTATTTTTGTTGGCTGTGGGTTTGTAGTAAGTGGCCTTTATTATGTTGAGATATGTTCCCTCTATACCTATTTTGATGAGAGTTTTTATCATGAATGAATGTTGAATTTGGTCAAATGCTTTTTCTGCATCTATTTATTTCTTTTTATTTATTTATTTTTGGCTGCATTTGGGTCTTTGTGGCTGTGCAAGGGCTTTCTCTAGTTGCGGTGAGCCGGGGCTACTCTTCGTTGTGGTGCGTGGGCTTCTCATTATGGTGGCTTCTCTTGTTGCGGAGCACAGGCTCTAGGCATAAGGCTTCAGTAGTTGTGGCATGCAGGCTGAGTAGTTGTGGCTTGCAGACTCTAGAGCACAGGCTCAGTAGTTGTGGCGCACGTGCTTAGTTGCTCCACGGCATGTGGGATCTTCCTGGATCAGGGCTTGAACCCGTGTTCCCTGCATTGGCAGGTGGATTCCTAACCACTGCACCACCAGGGAAGCCTTCTGCATCTATTTAGATGATCATGTGATTTTTTTTCTTTCCTTTTGTTAATGTGGTGTAACACATTGATTGATTTGCCTATGTTGAACTATCTTTGTGACCCTGGAGTGAATCCAGCTTGATCATGGTATATGATCCTTTTTATGTATTATTGGATTCAGTTGGCTAATATTTTGTTGAGAATTTTTTCATCTATATTCATCAAAGATAGTGGCCTGTAATTTTCTTTTTTGTAGTGTTTTTGTCTAGTTTTGGTATCAGGGTGACAGTGGCCTAGTAGAATGAATTTGGGAATGTTCCCTCCTTTCAGTTTTTTGGAATAGATTCAGAAGGATAGGTATGAGGTCTTATTTATATGTTTGGTAGGATTCCCCTGTGAAGCTTTCCACTCCTGGAATTTTGTTGGCTGGGAGTTTTTAAATTACAGATTCAATTTCACTTCTAGCAATCAGCCTGTTCAAATTGTCTGTTTCAAAAAAAAAAAAAAAAAAATTGTCTGTTTCTTCTTGACTCAGTCTTGGCAGGCTGTATATTTCTAGAAATTTGTCCATTTCTTCTAGGCTATCCAATTTGTTGGCATATAACTATTCATAGTATTCTCTTATGAATTTTTGTATCTCTGTGATAGCATATATTATTTCTCCTCTTTCATTTCTTATTTTGTTTGTTTGGATCCTCTCTATTTTTTCTTGATGAGCCTGACTAAAGGTTTATTAATTTTCGACAAAGTAACCTAGGTTGTAGGTTTTTCCCTTTCAGGACTGTAAATATATCATGCCACTCCCTTCTGGCCTTCAAAGTTTCTGCAGAGAAATCCGCTGATAATCTTATAGGAGTTCCCTTGTATATGACTCTGTTTTTGTCTTGCTGCCTTTGAATTCTCTTTATCTCTAACTTTTGCCATTTTAATTATGATATGTCTTAGTGTGAGCCCGTTTGGGTTCATCTTGTTTGGGACCCTCTGTGTTCCTGTACCTGGATATCTGTTTCCTTCTTTGGGTTTGGGAAGTTTTCAGCCATAATTTCTTCAAATACATTTTTGATCCCCTTCTCTTTTCTCCTTCTGGAACCCCTATATATTGACACATTTTATATTAGCCCATAGATCTCATATGTTGCTTTTTTTTCCCATTTGTCTTTTTGTCTGCTGTTCTAATTGGATGATTTCCATTATTCTATCTTCCAGATCATGTATGCATTCTTCTGTGTCATTTAGTCTGTTATTCATTGCTTCTCAAGTGTTTTCTATCTCAGAAATTGAATTATCTCTTCTTTATTGGGTCTTCCTTATAGCTCCTTGTTAAAATGATCCCATGCTTAGATCAATTCTCTTTCTTAATTCAGTTAGCATTTTCATTACTAACTTTTTGAACTCACTGGTAGACTGATTATCTCTGTTTCATTATTTATTTTTTCAGGGGCTTTCTCTGGCCCTTTCAGTTGGGAGTTCTTTACCATTTCATTTTGCTTAACTTTCTCTGTCTCTATGAATTTAGGTGAAACAGTTATTATCATGGTCTTGAAAGTGTGTTTTTATGTGAGGGCATCCCTGTGTGGACTACATGTGCCAAATATCTTTACTGTGAGGGCTGGATTTGATGTGGACACAAGCCATGCCTTTCCTCAGGGTGTACTGGCCACTATCACCTTGATATGGGGTGTAGGTGGTCTTGTAGGAGCTGGAGCCTACACAGGGTGTGAGGTGGGATTTCTTCTCTGTTCAGTGGCAGTCACTGCCCTTTCAGGGTCAGGGTCTGCTCCCAAGTTTCTGGAGCAGGTGTCCTGAAGGTCAGGCTCGAATTGGCTCTGTTCCCTTTAAGTGTGTATTTTTCCTTCTCCCCACACTGGGGCCTTTGCCCCAGAGGTGGGGGGGTGCTATAATAAGTGGGGCTCATACACTTACAGAGGTCCAGTGTGCTGCCTGTGTAGGCATCCACTCAGACACAGTCCAAGGTCACATTTTTTTCCCCTGTTGTAGTTGTCCCAGATCTAGTGCAAGGTTATGGCCTGGAGTAGGCAGGGCTGAAGCATTCACTCAACTGGCACTGGGATTCATGGCATTGTGGTTGTGGGAATTGAAGCAGCTTCACTCCTGTCAGAAATCCGGGATGTTTCTCTGGCACTGTTTGAGTAAGTGCCAACAATGGCCACTGCCACCCTACCTGGACCACAATCCAGGGCCCCAGACTGCCTTCTGTGTCCCTGCATGGAGTCTTTTCCCAGGACCTGGCTGCCGTAAATCCAGTGCCAAGCTGTGGCATGGAGTGAGTGGGGCCATGGTGTTTACTCAGCTCAGATTGGGGAGCACAAGGAGGCAATAGCCACTAGGTAGACCTCTCTCTTCACCCTGTCTTATGGAAAGCCAGCACCCACATACTCCTCACAAGTGGAATCTGGGCATCTCAAGCCTTTCCGTCTGTCCCAGGAGTTCTCCAAACAGCCAAGGGAGCTTGTCTTCTCCATATAGGACCCTAGAACTTGGACACCCAGTCTCTGGCTCTACCCACTCACTTCCCAGGGTGAGTGTCTGCCCATGTGATCTCCCTTTTCCCTTATTCCCCTCCCAGGGGCACAGGTTCCAACCCAATGCCTTTCTTTTCATCCTACTTGATTACATGGGAATAATTTTTGCAGCCTTGGTTGTGAAGGAGTTCTTCTGCCAGGTTCCAGTTAGTTTTCCATGAGAATTTTTCCAAATGTATATATATTTTTGATGTGTTTTGGGAAGAGGGGTGATTTCTACATCCTCTTACTCTGCCATCTTGATCCCCCATTGAAGGGAAACTTTTTCTTCTTTCTCAAAGTTGTTTTGGCTCTTTGGGGTCTTTTATGTTTCCATGCAAATTTTAGAACTAGTTCTGTGAAAAACGTCATTGGTATTTTGATAGGGATTGCATTGAATCTGTAATTTGCCTTGATAGTATGGTCATTTTAACAATTTAATTCTTCCTGTCCATGAGCACTGTATATTTTCCATTAGTTTGTATCATCTTAGATTCCTTTTATCAATGTCTTATAGTTTTCCAAGTACAGGTCTTTTACCTCCTTGGTTAGATGTATTCCTAGGTGTTTTAGTCTTTTTGATGCAGTTGTAAATGAGATTTTTTTCTTAATTTCTGTTTCAGATAGTTCTATCAGTATATAGAAACACAACAGATTTCTGTATGTGAATTTTGTATCCTGCAACTTTACCAAATTCATTGATGAACTCTAGTCATCTTTTGATTGGTGTCTTTAGGATTTTCTGTATATAGTATCATGTCATCTGCAAACAGTGACAGTTTTACTTATTCCCTTCCAATTTGGATTCCTTTTATTTCTTTTTCTTGTCTGATTGCTGTGGCTTCCAATACTTCCAATATTTTGCTGAACAAAAGCAGTGAGAGTGGGCATCCTTGTCTTGTTCCTGAATTTAGCAGGAAAGCTTTTAACTTTTCACCATTGAGTATGATGTTAGCTGTGGTCTTTTCATATATGGCCTTTATCACGTTGAGGTACATTCCCTCTATACACACTTTGCTGAGAGTTTTTAATCATAAATGGATGTTGAATTCTGTCAAAAGCTTTTTCTGCATCTGTGGAGATGATCATATGATTTTTATTCTTTAATTTTTTTAATGTGATGTATAGATACCACATTGATTAATCTATGAATATTGAACCATCCTTGCATCCCTGGGATGAATCCCACTTGATCATGGTATATGCTTTTTCAAGTTGAATTTGGTTTGTTAATACTTTGTTGAGGATTTTTGCATCTGTGTTCATCATCTCTGAGTTATTTAAATTTTTAATTTTAATTATGAAATATCTCAACATACAGATAACGATGTAAATTATGCTTTGAACCTAGAACTGAAATTAGACAGATATTAACAATTGGCCAGATTTTCTTCAGATCGTTCTCTTTTGTTTTGAAAAGAAATAAAACACCACAGATACCGCTAAAATTTCATCTCTATCTCTTTCTCTTCCCTCACTCTCTAGAATTAACAACCATCCTATAATCAGGATTTACTATTTCCATGTATACTTTTGTATTTTGTGTGTTTATGTGTGTTTGAGTATGTGTAAATTATGTATGATATATATTATGTAGCATATATTCAGTATATCATAGTATATACTGTATAATGTATATATATTATGTATTTTATGTTTTCTAATTTTATACAAATATTATCATATTAGACATAGCCATATAGACATACGTGGTTATATGTGTTAGTATTATCTATATTTTAAATTTTACAGAAAAGGCATCTTATTATGCATATCTTTTGTAACTTATTTACTCAGTCATTCTGATTTATCCATTTTGCTTTATGTAGTTCATTAATCTTAAATGGTATAGAGTTTCCCATTATATTACTAGACTAGGGTTTTTCTGTTCCTCTTCTCAGCAGTTATTTATTTTCTTGCTAATACAAGCAGTGTTGCAATGTATATTCTTGTATGTGTCTCCATGTTCACATAGGTAAGCATTTCTCTAAAGTGTATGTCTAGAAACGAAATTATTATGTGGTAGAATATGCACATCTTCAACTTTTAAGGTATTACCAGATTACTCTCTAGAGTAGTTGTCCTAATTTATTATATTTTTATAAATGTTTTATTTTTCTTTTTTAGGTTTTAATATAACTGCAGGGGTTGATGAAGAAACAGGATTTGTTTATGGAGGAAATCGCTTAAATTGTGGTACATGGATGGATAAAATGGGAGAAAGTGACAGAGCTAGAAACAAAGGAATCCCAGCCACTCCAAGGTAGTGTTTATTTTTAGTGCTTATATAGTTATATCATTTGTAAAACCACATACTTGTGGAATCTTTTATTCTATTAACCATGAAATCTTCATGTTAAATCAGTCAAAATCTTCCTTCCTTCCCCCTACTTCCCCTTCCACACACTCCTTTGTCTCCCCTAATATACACATACACAATCCTCTTGATATAAGTCATCAAGTAAAGCTCTCTGTTCTCTTCTGGACATCCTCATGGGTTGACTACCTGCAGGCACCTCAAAGGAAAGTTTTGTGACTTATTATCCCCATGGTTAAGACATTTCTTTATAACATGAAGTGTTTTCTTTGTAAGTATTTCATTATTATTATCTTTTGTAAATATAGAAAACAACCAGTTGTCCTGTCTTTTATGAAATCCTTTCACTTTCTGAACATTTTCCCCTTAATTTTTAAATCTTTTATCCCATCATTTCTTTTTATGATTTCAAGTTCTTACTACAATATCAAGTCTGAGAAACTATTTTCTTAGTCCAAATTTTATCTTCAATCAGAATTGTCAAAAAAAATTCTTGAATAGTAGTTGTCATTACATGTTTTACAAATTCTTTTAAAGACCTGTTTATTTTGGTGAGTTATTAGATCTTATACTTCCCTTTCATTTTCCCTAAAAATGAGCTTTCAAATTATGATGTTCACCTTCCCTGGCTTTCTTCAATTCAATATCCCATATTTTCTATCTTTTTCACTGGAACTCTATCCCAGTATTCTCTGACTCCTACTTCTGCCTTTTTCCAGCAGCTATCTCCTTTTACTCCATAATCTCTATTCTACTTCATAGAATTTTTTAAAAATACATTAAGTTGATAAGCAATGGCAAAGTAATAAGAGAAATGATTTCTTTTTTTTTAATTGGAGTATAGTTGCTTTATACTGCTGTGTCAGTTTCTGCTGTATAGAAAAGTGAATCACAATTTCTTATATATGCAGTGCACATTCCTATAAAGTGAGGATTTTTTTATAGACAGTCATTTTTATAATGTGTTAGTTATATAATCCTTCAAAGCTGTTTTTTGAATGCCCTTTCTTAAAAAAAATATTTATTTATTTGGTTGCACCGGGTCTTAGTTGCAGCTCGCCAGCTCCTTAGTTGCGGAACGCGGGCTCCTTAGCTGTGGTATGCGAATTCTGATTCATTGCAGCATGCATGTGGGATCTAGTTCCCTGACCAGGGATTGAACCTGGGCCCCCTGCATTGGGCGTGGAGTCTTTCCACCGCACCACCAGAGAAGTCCCTGAATGCCCTTTAGATAGTGCTTAATTTACTCATTGTCACAGAGTAAAATTTATTTTTAATTTTAGAGATGGGTCTGCTGTGGAAATTGTGGGCCTGAGTAAATCTGCCGTTCGTTGGTTGCTGGAATTATCCCAAAAAAATATTTTTCCTTATAATGAAGTTACAGTAAAAAGACATGGTAAGCTGTTTCTTTTGTTTACAAAGAAACTCCAAATGTACTGTCTATATTCTTAACCTACGTAATCATCATGTGACTCAATGAACTAGTATTAGAAAACCCTTAAGATTAAGGGGAAAGACAAACCATTAATTTACTAGTATGAAAACTAACAAACCTGATTACTAACCATATTTTTATAGCAACTTTGAACTGAGATATGAAGAGCATCATACTTATTTTTTTTCCTCAGTATGACTGTGAGCAAGTCAAGTTTTGGTGAACAATTATGAAATCTTTACATCTCTTTTTCTAGAGCAGTGCTGTCCAATAGAAATATAATTTAAGTCACATACATATTTAAAATGTTCTAGTACCTACATTTTAAAAAAGTTAAAAGAGACAGGTGAAATTAATTATGATTATATTTTTTATTAACTCAATATATACCAATTATTATTTCAACATGTAATCAATATGAAATTATTCATGAACTATTTTACATTCTTTTGGGGAGTACTATGCCTTTGAAATGCAATATATATATAAATATATATATATATAATTACAGTATATACTTCTGGCATCTTTCAATTCAGACTAGCCTCCTTTCAAGTGCTCAATAAAGGTAATTTTATCAAATGTAAGAGTGAGCCAAGCAAAGACAAATGATCTGGGATCATTTGTTAGAGTCTAATCCTTTTTTGGTAATACAGTGAAAGATAATTTTTAATTTCTGGGTAGTGTTCTTCAAAAAGCCCTGACAGTTTTAAAAAGTGGATAATTTATTGACTAAATATTACTCTTTAGCTGTAACTAAATGTATGGGTTTCTTTGAATGCCTAAAACTACCAAGTCTTTTGTAATGTTTCAGGAAAAGTTGTGAGAGTCTCATATGATGAATGGAACAGAAAAATACAAGATAACTTTGAAAAGTTATTTTATGTGTCAGAAGACCCTTCCGACGTCAATGAAAAGCATTCTAATCTGGTGCATAAACGTGGCATATACAAAGATAGTTATGGAGCTTCAAGCCCTTGGTGTGACTACCAGCTCAGGCCTAATTTTACCATAGCAATGGTTGTGGTAAGTGATTTGTTCTGTTCTTTCCAAATTTCAAAAATGTTATGATAGGGTTTATTTAGTTCTTTATTCCCATTTGTTTTCAAATTCATTGAATTGCTAAAAAGTGCATTGTTTACCAGCTAGTTTTATATGGTCTTTTCTAATGAATAAAGCATTATGCATATCACCATTAACCTATAACATTTGGTGTCAAAAAATAGAAAATAATGGATGATGACTAATGAAGTTCTTCTCAATAACACACATAGAAAATGATGATATTTGTACAGCACGCTGGCCCAAATGGATTAGGTCGCTGCCAGATCCAGCTGCTTCAGTTAGCCCCAGGCCCTACCCAGCTGTCTTGAAAGCAGAGGGCATCTGTATTTCAGCACACCTGTGCCATGACCAGTGCCTCAGCACACTAGTTGGAAACATCTGGACTAATGAACTAATATGGGTAGCTTCAATTCACATTCCGTTTTCTTTGTTGTATTGCACTAATGAGTTCTGTCTAGCCAAGAATTCTAGACTCTCCTTATTTTCTCTATACCTAGTCTAAAAATACAGTAAAATAGAGAATGTATGTGTTCTTCTATGCCCGCCTAGATGTTGCCACTTTGTCAAAAAGAGTATTAAATGTAGTATTATTAATTATAGTAGAATAAAAAATACTAAGGTACATAACGGTAGCTTTGATTCAGTGTGCATTTGATTTCATTTAACATTTAAAATTAATGCAGATTCTTAGTCACCAATGCTTTCTCTCCTTCTCTACATCACAAGTAAATTTACTCATACTATTGGAGTGCAAATCCTTCTGTATTATATTATGACCCTAAAAGCAAAAAATGAGTTCCAGATGAACTTAAAGGAAGCTATTGTAAATCTTCTAAAGAATGAATTATATGGGTTTAAATGTGTTCTGCCTTCACTGTAGCTGTGACAGCTTCATTCTGGAGCTAGTATACTTTCTTAAGTGACACAAGGAAACAATCACCTCAAACAGCTTTCCTAACCCTCTAAGGCCGAGATCAGCACTTCCAAGTCGGCCTGATAGGATTAGGTCTGATGAGGCATCTGCACTTGATTTCTGACCGGCACTGTACTTTTAAAGTTTTCGTTACTTTCCAAGTTTATAGTCTATTTTCCAAAGTGGGTGGACACTAATTCTTCTGTGATCTTAAAAAGTTTGTATATTTGTTTTTAACACTCATTAGGCCCCTGAGCTCTTTACTACAGAAAAAGCATGGAAAGCTTTGGAGATTGCAGGAGAAAAATTGCTTGGTCCTCTTGGCATGAAAACTTTGGATCCAGAGTAAGTTATAAGTATTAAGAATTTTGTTCATATTATACTTAATATACAATTATATTCATATTGGCATGAAAACTTTGGATCCAGAGTAAGTTAGAGTATAAGTATTAAGAATGTGGATATTTTATTGCATCAAGCCATAATTTTTTTGCTTATCAATAAAATCCCTAAAATTGCATTCAAACTGAATTTTTAAAAATCTGTTTTGTATCTTCATTAAACATCAATGTTCAAAATGCCTTTGGCTTGTTCTATATTCAATAATCAGTAAAAGAATTTTAATTTTATAAACTAATATGTCATGAATATTTTCTAATGCCTGTTTTTTCTGACTGTAAAAGTCATACATGATTATTATTAACATTGGAAATATAGATGTATTGTCTCCTCAGAGACAACCTTGATTTTCTAAATTGTTGCTCGTAGTAGTTCCTTCCATATTTCTAAATGGTATGTGTTTGCACCTGTTTCTTGATTCTTGTAAATATTAGACATTATTTGCTTACTGCTTGCGATGACAGATGAGGATTTAACTCTGTCCTTACCTTGCCACAAACTCTTTCCATCCTCTCTAAGTAATTACACCACTATTTTTACTGAAACCAATAAATAATTTTGTTTTTATGGTTATGTGTTTATCTCATTTTGTATTTCTTCTCTTTTTCAATTTTTTTTGAGTTTCTAATGACCTTTCTGTTTTTCTTCTACTTTTTTGCTTTAAAGCTTGATACCCATCATCAATTTGCTTTCTCTTTCATGTATGAGAGATCCTCATTTTTGTAGTACCTTTACCTTTGTAGATTTTTCCTGACTTATTGTGTACTCATTTCGGTCTTGAGATGCAAAATTTTATATGTGTGTACTTATCTGCATTCTAAAGTATTCTCAATATTTTCAGAGGTGTTAAGAACCACTGGTCAAAACTAAAACCCACAGTAAAAGCTTACTCATTGCAGGTTCTATCTATCTCACTAAAAGAAAAAAAAAAGTAATAATTTAATTAAACAAGAGTGTAGATAACTGTCTTGTATTAAATGTTGCAGTGTTTGTAACTTTAATTTGTAAGTATGTGTAAATTGTGTGCATTTAGTTGCTATTTATAATCTAATAATGTACCAAGTTTACTTAATTTTAAAATAACTTCATGGAGAAGTTTCCAATGAAGTTTCCAAAAAACAACCTTTCCAATATATAATAATTAATAAAACCTTATCTTTAATGTTTACTAATTCAAATTATTCTGTGTATATTTTAATTGTTATAAGTATATTAGAGGCCTAGTGAAATAATTAAATTCAACCAATATTTAGTGCCTCCTTGAAGGCAAGATATCTGAATATTTTATATTTTTTGTATTAGGCAGTAAGTGTTTCTTAATCATTCCCTAACACATTCTGAACTCAGTATATACTAATTTAAGGTTAAATGGATGATGAGCTTTAGTCTAGAGATTGGAAAACAAAATAAGTTGATTAGTTCTTACCTTTGCTATTAGGAAATTTTTCTAATGCTTTCTGTGTAATGCCTGATCTTTTTTTAACCTAAATTTCAATTATTTTGCAGTGATATGGTTTACTGTGGAACTTATGACAATGCCTTAGACAATGACAACTACAGTCTTGCTAAAGGTTTCAATTATCACCAAGGACCTGTAAGAATTTAATTTTTCTTCCTTGAGTTTTCAATTAAAGTTATTTTTCAAATAATTTTTGATATCCACAGCTCTTTTTTTCCCTTCACTTTTAAATTATCTTTTTCAGGAGTGGCTGTGGCCTGTTGGGTATTTTCTTCGTGCGAAATTATATTTTTCCAAATTGATGGGTCCCGAGATTACTTCAAAGACTATATTTTTGGTTAAAAATGTTCTTTCTCGACATTATGTTCATCTTGAGAGGTAATTTGTCAGGGCATGTAATTTTCAAAATTAATGTTTAGGGGCTTCCCTGGTGGCGCAGTGGTTGAGGGTCCGCCTGCCGATGCAGGGGACGCGGGTTCGTGCCCCGGTCCGGGAGGATCCCACATGCCGCGGAGCGGCTGGGCCCGTGAGCCGTGGCCGCTGGGCCTGCGCGTCCGGGGCCTGTGCTCCGCAATGGGAGAGGCCACAACAGTGAGAGGCCCGTGTACCGCAAAAAAAAAAAAAAAAATTAATGTTTAGTCTATTTATTAGCTAGTAAATGGCATTTCCTTAGAATTCATTTCAGTATATTCTATGTGAAATTTGAAAGCTTTACTCTTTAACACAAGTTCTATGTAATTTTCACCTTCTTTTAATTATTTTAGGTTGTTATTTAATTTAAAGACTTGATATTGCATGACTTATACATGTGGTAGAATAGTCTTTGGTTTTTAAAATTTAGCTGATATTTTTGGGTATGGTTAGCACAGGATAAATACAAAAACTAGAAGTGTCAGGCCTTTTGAGTTAACTGATTTAAAGATATATCAATAAATAATTTTCAGAAATGATTTCATTATAATTAAAATATCAGTGTTGGTGTTTTGACTATTTCAAACCCATTTGTCACCTCCTTTGTCCTAATTATTAGCAGATAAATAGTATCAGAGTTATGTGTCTTTATAAGATGATATAACTCAGTCAAAAGGTATCTTAATTTCACAAGTTCTAGATTAAACCTAGATATATGTACATCTTATTGCTCAGAATAATTATGCATAAATATGCATAAACAACATAGTTTTATCTCCTCTATTATAAGAACATGAGGGACTTCCATCTAGCAATATGAATGTTGTCAAAATTTTTCTTTTTATTTAAAGTTTATTTTCATTAGCTTAAGTATAGTCACAGAAACCCTAATCCTGTCACACTTCTACTTCATCTAGAGATTAAGTCTGAAGTCTGTGTGATGTGAACATTCTTATATTCCATCCTTTACTGGCCAAAGTATTTCTCAATATTTGCATTGCTTTTCTCTTTCTTCCTTTTTTTCCACGAGGAGTAAGAATATCTTGCACTGCAGAGATGATTCTTCTACTTTACCTATAATCACATACCTCCTACCTGTTCCATGACCTTGTCAAATAGTTATCCTTTCTTGGTATTCCACTTGATCCCTCCTTCCTAAGCTACAAAGATATCTGTCAGCCTATCCTAAAATAAAGTCCCTTCATGCTGTTCCTGCCTCAAGCCTTGTTTTATCATTCTGTTCTCTTTTCAGTACATTTTCTATACAATTAACCTCATTTATTTTTCTTTTCTGACACCCAGTCAGTCATCACCACGTACAATCTGGCTTTTGTTTTGCCCTCACCACTCTGGTGAAGCCACTCAAGAAGATCCTTTCTGGTTCCCAGATCCCATGGCTTCCTTTCAGTTCTCTTCTTTGACCTGGCTATAGTATTTGACATTGTTGCTTTCCTCTTTTCATGAAAAACATTATGCTAGCCACAGCATTAGGTTTCTCTTGTTAACCTAGTAATAGTAACCACTATAATAATAGCAAATAATATTTATTGAGTACTTACTATCTTCAGATATTGTTCTAAATGCATTCATATAACATTACTCATTTCATCCAAAAAACTATATAAAATAGCTACTACTATTATTATTATCCTATTATTGTTATTCACATCTCCACTTACTAGCTATGTGGCTGTGGGAAAGTTACTTAACTTCTCTGAGCCTCAGTTTCCTCATCTTAAATGGATGTGCTGGTATTGTTTTGAGGATTAATATATTAGTACATGTAACACAGACGAGATACTAACTCAAGATATGAGCTACTGTCTCCATTTTATAAATTAAGCTTAGAAAGTTAAGTAATTTATACAAAGTCAAATGGCAAGTAATTTGGTAGAGCTCTTATTGAACTCCAGGCAAGCTGATTTCACAGGCTGTGCTCTTAACCACTTCACTATTGGCTCTATTTACTGTTTTTCTGGCTTTGCTTCCTGGCACCTAAATATGTTCATTCTCCAAAACTCTATCCTTGATCTTCCTTTCTTTTCTATCTGACTTATCTTCTGTTATATTTCACCTAATTTCACATCTTCACTCTTCAGGTAATTTTTAACTTTCATAAACTCCACTTCTATTTTTTAGCTACCTGATAAACTTGTTACCTCGGATGGCCTTCTGCCATCGCTCATTTTCTCTCACATGTTTTTTCTTCCTATAGTTCCCATCTTTGTTACAGTATTACCATTATTCCTGCTCTGCAAGCTCAAACACCCCAGGTACTTTTAAATTTTACTTCATTACCTCTCCAGAACATCCAGATAGTTGTCAAGACTTGATTATAGTTCTGTTCCTTCTAACAGCCCACCGTGTTCCTTTCTGTTGCCAATGCCTGATTTGTAACTCATAACCTTTTCTATGGACTAGGCAATAACCTCCATACTTCCACTCTCTTTTCTCCATTTTGGCATATTACCCCAAACAAGATCAATCTTGTGGAAATATAACTCACAATTTTAATCTTATGTTTAAAAATCTTCAGTAACTCCCCACTGGCTACAGAATGAAATCCAAATTCTTTAATTTCCACAATTTTTTCTCAAACTACATTTCCATTTTATTTCTTGCTGTTTCCTGTAGCTACTTTTGATAGCATAATATGCTTTAACTGTGAGCTTTGGATTCAGATTGAATTTCAAATTCTGTCCTTGCTGCTTATTTTTGCATGTGACTTTGAACAAGTTACTTAACCTCTCTGAAATAAATTTCTTCATCTATAAAATGAGAATAATATCTCATTACTTGCTGTCAAGACTAAATGAAAAGATAGATCAAAAATACTTGTCACCTGTGGGGAGGTGCAAGGCCAGCACTGTCCCCACTAAGTCCTCAAGGCTTGTTCTCTTGGCTACATGAGGCTGGAAATGATGGAGTTCTGTGTCACTGCTTTCTACTGCTTTACCCCAATATGTAAAACTTTTTCCTCAATAAATGATAGAATAAGTAAAAAAAAAAAAAAGTCACAATTCAAGAAATGGTTTCATCTAAAGTGCATTATTACTTTTTAAATTGTCTATAGAATCTGTAGTAATGTCAATATTCTCATTCTTGATATTGATAAGTTGTATTTTCTCTTTTTTTTTCCTGATCTGCCTGGCTAGAGGCTTATCAATTTTATTGGTCTTCTTAAAGAACCACCTTTTGATTTCATCGGTTTTCTTTTTGTATTGGTTTTCAGTTTCTATTTTATTGATTTCTACTCTACTTTTTATTATTCTCTTCTACTTACTTCAGGTTAATTTGTCTTTTTCTGTTTTTTCAAGGTGTAAGTTGAGGTCATTGATTTAAAGACCTTTCTTCTATTCTAGTATAGGTACTTAGTGCTATAAATTTCCCACTATGTACTAAATTAGCAATACCCCAAAATTCTGATGTGTTGTGTTTTTTTTTTTAATTCAGTTGAAACACTTTCTGTTTTTCCCTTTGTTTTCCTCTTTGACTCATGTGTTATTTAGAAAGGTGTTATTTAGTTTTCAAATATTTGGGAATTGTCCAGAGATGTTTCTGTCACTGATTTCAAAATAAACTCTATTGTGGTCAAAGAATATATCTAATATGACTTATCTTTCTAAACTTATTGATACTTATTATATGATGCAGAATATGTTCTAACGAGGTCACTAAACTCTTTGCAAGTGAAAAACTGTGCCTCGTGCTGTTGTTGGGTGGAGTGTTCTTAAAATGTTGACTAGGTCAAGTTGGTTGGTAGTGTTATACAAAGTACTCATAGATTTTCTGTCTACTTGTTCTGTGAGTTACCTAGAGATGGGTATTGGCATTTTCTGCTACAATTATGGATTTGTCTATTTCTCCTTGGAGTTGTATGGGTTTCTGCTTCAAGTATTTTGAAGCCTTATTATTAGATGCATAAGTGTTTGGAATTATTATGTTCTCTTGATGAATTGACCCTTTTATCATTACGAAATGACTTTCTTTATCACTGGCAATATGCCTGTTCTCCAAAATCTTCTTTGTTTGATATTAATATAAGCACTCCAGATTTTTTGTGTGTGTGAATCTGTTTTTTTAATTGAAGTATAGTTGAGGTATGTACAATATTATATGTTACAGGTGTACAATATAGTGATTCACAATTTTTAAAGGTTATACTCTATTTATAGTTATTATAACTCCAGATTTCTTTTGATTAGTTGTGAGAATGATATATATATTTCCATCTTTTTGCTTTTAACCTTTTTGTGTCTTTATATTCAAAGTAGGTTTCTTATACATAGAGCATATAATTGGGTCTTATTTATCTATGCAGCCTGATAATCTCTTCGTTTTAATTGGGATGATTAGACCATTTACATTTAATGTGATTATTTATATGGTTAAGTATACATCTATTTGCTTTCTGTTTATCCTGTCTGTTCTTTGTTAGCTTTTTCTTTTTTCCTGCTTCTTTTAGACTGATTATTTTATTTCCATTTTATCTCTTTTGTTGGCTGATTAGCTATTCTTATTTCAGTTTTTTGAATGTTTGCTTTAGGCGTATAGTATACTCTTTAACTTATCATAGTTTACTTTCAAGTGAAGATATAGCGCTTCAAGTGTACTATAAGAACCTTAAAATAGTATAGTTCCATTTCTTCCCTTCAGACCTGTATGCTGTTATTGTCATCTATTTTGCTTTTACATATATTATAATGCCCATACTACGTTGTTATATTTTTCTTTCAATCAGTTATCTTTTGAGGTTATTTAAATAATACAGAAAAAAGTCTTATGTAAATACATAGTTGCCAGTGTTCTTCATCTCCTTGTGAATATCCATATTTCCATCTGGTATCATTTTTTTCTGCCTAAGGACTTCCTCTATTATATCAGGTCTGCTCATGATGAATTCTTTAAGCTCTTGTATGTCAAAAAAGTATTTGCCTTCAATTTTTGAAAGGCGTTTTTGTTGTGTATAGAATTCAATGTTGACTAGTTTTTCTTCTAGTACTTTAAAATTGTTGCATTATTTTGACAAGAAATCTGCTGTCATCCTTATATCTAATTTGCCATTAATTTCATTCAGTGTATTTTTCATTTCATACATTGTAGTTTTAATCTCTTGAAGTTTGATTTGGGTCTTTTGTATATCTTCCATGTCTCTGCCTAATATTTTGAACATATGGAATACAGTTACAGTAACTATTTTAATGTCTTTGCTTGCTAATTGATTTCTGGGTTGGTTTCACTCATGATATTCTCTTATTATGGTAAATATTATCCTATTCTTTGCCTGTTAGTGTTTTATTGGATGCTAGATGTAAATTTTACTTTCTTGGATGTTGGATTTTTTTCTGTATTTCCATAAATCTTCTTGAACTTTAGTTTGGAATGCAGTTAAATTATTTGGAAACAGCCTGATCTTTTCAGGACTTGATTTTAACTTTTTTTGGACCTAACTAGAACAGCATTTAGTTCAGGACTAACTAGTCTACACTAATGAGTCAACACTCATCTGAGTTCTCTATCCCATTTCCCTAAAATTACAAAGTTTTCAAATCTACCTGGTGGGAATAAGCACTGTTCCTGACCCTCTCTGAATGGCAGGTACTACTTCATCTAATACTTTTGGGTGGTTCTTTCCACATCCTTGGTTAGTTTTCTCTTGTGTATTTGCTGATGATTATGCTGCAAATACTTGAGTGGGACCCTTTACATGTCTCCAGAGTTCTCTGTTTGTGCAGTTATCTCATCTCTAGTACTCTGACCTGAAAATTCTAGCTGTCTTGGTCTTTCTGGACTCTCAATTCCATCTCTTCAGCTCAAAGAGTCTGCCAGGATCCACCTGGGTTCCCCTCCCTTTGTCAAATCCTAGACGCTCTCTCAAGACAGGAAGGTATAGTAATCATAGGACTCACTTCAATTTTTTTCTTATTTCTTAGGAATCATTCTTCTTTGTTGCTTAATATTCAGTGTCTTAAAAACTACTGCTTCGTATACTCTGCTGTCGCCACCACATGGACCCAGCTCACCCTGCTTTAGCTCTGACATCCCATGCTGGGGTGCCACAAGACATAGATGCCCTCTTCACCTTCCTTGGGCCTGACAACCACATGTAGGCCACTCTTATGCATGGATGCTCTCCTTGCACCACTTGGGCTCTGAACTACCCCCACCCTTGCTGTGAACTCCTTCCTCATACCCCCTAGACTCTAACATTCTACTCAGTGCTACTCCTGCTACCCTTCTCTCCTTCCCTCCTCAACTGTAGTTACTGACCTTCTTGGTCCCACCTAATGACTTGAGGAATGAATTTTTCAGAAAGCAAGGGAAAGGGGACTTCTTTATACAAGTATGGGTATCTTCCACGTTCTTGTGTTCATATCCAATTATGAGCAGCATTTAATGGTTCTGTAAGTTTGTTTTGTTTCTTAATTTTGGTGCTGTATTAGTTTGCTAGGACTGCTGTAATAAAGCACCACAGACTGAGTGGCTTAAACAACAGAAATGTATTGTCTTATGGTTTTGGAAGCCAGAAATCTGAAATCAAGGCATCTGCAGGACCATGTTCTGTCTGAAGGTACTAGGGAAGGATCTCTTTCAGCCCTCTCTCCTAGCTTCTGGCATTTCCTTGGCTTGTACAGCATAATTCCAGTCTTCTCATGGCATTCTCCTTGTGTTCATGTTTGTGTCCAAATTTCCTTATTTTGTAAGGACACCAATCATATTGGATTAGGGGCCCACCCTGATCCACCTTAACTAGTTACATCTGCAACAACCCTTTATCCAAATAAGTTCACATTCTGAGGTACTGAGGGTTAAGACCTCAACATATGAATTTTGAGGGGGACACAATTTAGCCCATTATAGATACTCAGGATCCCAACTTCAGTAATCTGACATGTTACTCTGAAGTAGTTTGAACACTTGAAAATGAATAAGTTTTCTATGTTTTCTGTTTCTCTATGACAGTTTTTTGAAATATGGTACTTAGCTGATATTATTATTAATTATTATTCAAAATATTGCCATATTTACCTAATTGAATCATTTTTCATTTTTATTATGAAATATTTCATATCTTCAGAAAAGTATATATAAGTTACAAAGCATAATAATGAAACAAAAAATGAACCAAAAAAATGAAACATTACAGAATTCTGTATTTTTTTAAATTTCATATTTAAGGGATTACGTTACATCAAAATGAAGAATAAATTTGCTATGCTAATAATGCTGTGTTTTGATAGTGAGATCTGGAACAAGTCATTAACCTTCATAAACTTCTCTTACCTCCTCTATAAATAGGAATAGTTATGATACCTACCTTATAGAGTTGCTGTGAGCATTAAATGAGACAATGTATATAAATCACTTAGTATTAGAACATAATTAATGTACAATAAATACTAACTGTACTATTATTCAGGATAATGAGAAATTAGTATGGAAATTTAGATTGTTTTTAATTGGCATTCTTTTCCTAGTCATAATCCAGTGTTTCTTCCTCATTTCATATTCATTTTATAATTTTGTCAAGATCAAACATAATACAGTCACATAATTACAATTTGAGTCTCATAAACTTACTCCAAAAGAAATAAAATTAGGCCTGAGAGGATGTTTGTATCTATACTTATATATTGCTTGGGATGGTAGTTTCCTCTGTTTTTAAGACATAAAGGGATTCCTTTGTAATTGAAAGTCTTAAATCCAAAAGATTGAATATCAAAGAATAATTTCAATCTAAATTCTTTATACATAAGCTTTAGGATATTCTGTTTTATTTTGTAGTAAATGAGTACATATTGTTTTCTAAAAGAGAAGGCAAAATCACCCAGGTGTATTGCCTATTTTGTTAATCCAACAAGATATGTGTTTGATTATATCTCATAAAATGGCTTTTCTTTCTTTAAGATCCCCTTGGAAAGGACTTCCAGAACTGACCAACGAGAATGGCCAATACTGTCCTTTCAGCTGTGAAACACAAGCCTGGTCAATTGCTACTATTCTTGAAACACTCTATGATTTATAGTTGACTCATGCATATGATTGCATTAAGTATGCAATCAATTTTATTGTTGAATGCAAGGTAATAATGTAATGTAAATGCTTTATATGCACATGCTAAAGTCATTCTTAAAATCTCATTCATATAATACTGATGCCCAATTTAGGTAAGACTGTAAAGCATTAGTTTTTCTTTTTCTTTTTTTTTTTTTAAATAGGATGTTTGTCTTTTGAATTCAGGAAGTATTCTTCAAATGCCTAGAAAAATCAATAATTTGAAATCCAGAGTTTGAAAATGAAAAAAATCATGTAATCTTCTATTTGTACATAAGTGAAAGTGAAATATGAGAATGTAATAATGAAAGAAATGAAAAAGTATCTTTAAATGGTGGTATATATTTTCTTCAGTAACAATATATACCAAATAGGCTGTGGTTAATTAATACTTTTACTATGGTATTTCTAGCACCTTCCACACTGCATTCAATAGATACTAAATGAATGCTGAATCACAGAAGTGTCCACCTGCAATATGTGTTCATAACTGGAGCACAGATGTTTATAATGTGCTTTTATTTTTTTCACTGATATATTAACATGTTTTTAATATAATGAATTTCAACAGTATATTTAACATAATTTACTTGTGCTAATGATGCATAGGATATATGAAAAAACCACAAAGCATTAGGAATTTATTTTCTAAAAACAGTTTTATAAAATTAGTCTTGAGTGCCAGTGTCCTACTATGAGATGGTTTACCTTTTCGTAACGCAAATTGTTGGCCATGTTTATGAGAACTTTAAAGACAAAAAATACTATATTAGTTTTCTAAAACTTAATAACTATTTTTAGTTTGTGTGTAAAAGTGTATTATACTGGTTTCCTAGTAACCAAAATGTGTTGACAAGTTTAACATTGAGAACAATCTTAACATAATATAAATAGAGATATGAATTCAGTAGTTATCTTGAATTCAGTATAATCATTTGAAAAGTTTTTCATGTTATTTTAACACACCTTAAATCTGGAAAAGTCATAAAGAAAAAAGGCTTTTAACATTTATATGATTTGACATTTTTTAATAGTACTTATTTTCTAGATGAATTTTTTTTTACTGTCTGTTTTTGTCTCAAGAAGGCTCTTAAATTAGATCATTATACTTACAGTTGAAAGGAAATAGTTGCAAAAATCCATTTCATTATTCAATTGTGTATTTACAGTTAAAATAATGGTGCAATAACACTTTTCTCAGCTAGAGGTCACATATCCAACCACCTTAACTCTGAAGAAGGAGTAAAAATAAAGAAGAAAAACAAGTAAGCTAAAGCTTCTGGGTAGTAAAAATGTAAAAATGCTTCAGATACCAAATACCCATTCTCGACCCTCCTTTAGTTTTAACTGGCTTCGTTCCTGGTTTCCCAACCTAAGGCAGATTAAATCCTACAGATTTAATGACCATTGTGATAGTAATCTGACCACTGTCTATAAACACATTGATTTCCAAGTTTCCCTTCCTTCTTTATTGCTCAATGTATAACCTTCTCTAACCTGTGCAGTTAAAAAGAATGACCTTCCTTGAGAGGCAGAACCATTAGTCATCAAAGATTCACATAGTTCTATTGTTCTAATTTAACTCCTATATTAAAAGTGGTAAGAAAAGTAACCGAAAACCAACATTAAATATGTTAAATATAAAAGCAAGAAGCAATGGCTGGCTCATGATTAAATGTGATAAATAAATAAGTAAATGAATATGTTAACTCTAATAATTAAATAATTGTCAAACAAGTTGACAATTTTAAATACATAACCATATTGGGTTATCTATGGTAGGGCAAATATCCACCTCAGTAAATTTTTAGGATATCGTGTTGCAGTAGAAAATTAAGTGATTCATATTCCTTACTAGGAATATTAATGAAAGAACATTGTTATAATCTGCATGGCCTATTTTAAAGTTTAAGAAGCATGTTACACATTACTTCATCAAAGGTTGTTAAAATAATAGTTTTAGACTTTAGAGGGATAAATGTTGACTAAAATAGAATACTTCATTCCTGAGTGATGTTGGACGAGGTAACATTATATTACATATTGAAAATGGTTCTGTGCCTTGGTTCTTAATTAATTCAAATCATTCTTACTTTTTAACTTGAGAAGTTTGCCAGTATGCTGTGATAATTTAATACATTTCAAAGATAATTGAGGAAACATGATACCTGTCATCCTGTCTATGAGCATTATAACCTATGTGAACTGCAATGCATTTCTGATATGTCTTCAACTGCTCTATCTAGTAGGCAAATGTCATTTTTATGTCTGTGTGCCAAGAAAATAAAAATCTTTTCTAAAGGACTATATTTTGCATTTATTCCATTATTTACCAGTTAACTAATTTGTTGATGCTGACTACTACCATTTATTCAGGGCTTGCTTATTTTGGGTGCTTTATCTTTTTGCAGGATGTGTGGGGACAAAGAGAGGAAGAAGAATTTTAGGCTGTTCGGTAATTTATTTAATTAGCTATGTTGAAATTAGAAGCAAAGTTAACTTTTGATATACAAACTAATCTATTAGCAGCTATACACTCCCCAGGTATTTCTTGAAATCTTTCACGCTACTGTGAATTTTTTGTTTACCTTTCTTTCATGAGTATGAGTGAATCTGTCAAACTTGCCAAACTTATTTATATAGATCCTCAATGTGCCAAAATAATAAACTCAAGTAAGTTGCTCAGTTTTGGGGTTTTTTTCCATTTGTATGAGATTTGAATTATTAAGTAATACTGATACTTTGTTATTTTGACACAATTTTTTCCTAATATATATTTCTTAATATATCTGGTATTGGTTGGAGGTTTTTTGTTTAACTTACAAAAGCTTTTCATTTTCCTTTGATCAAATTTTTTAGTGTTTATCTTTGCGAACTCCTCTATCTCTTCAAAATTTAATTGAAATTTTAATTGATCCAATAATTTAATAAACTTTTGTTTCGGTGTTATATTCTGGTTTTATATTTATCTATTTACAGCAGCATACAGTATGAGTTGAGACATTACTTAGCTTTTCTTTCAAAATTGTTATATCCAAATTCATGAATTGAATTTGATTTGTAGTGATTCCTTTTTTAAATTATTGAATTTTTATGTAATAATAGGGTGTACTTCTGGGATGTACCGTTGAAATTATCTGTGCCTGTTCACTCATTTAACTATTATAATTTTTGTTTTAATATTTGTTAGAGCTTTTCCTCACTGTCTTTCTCTCACTAATCCCCTACTCCTTTTTTAGAATCTTGTTTTATATACCTACCTATTTGTTCTTCTCAAGTACTTTTCCATGTCCAAAAAGTGTTCTCTTACCATTTTTACTAAACTTATACTTAACACTGTAATGTAATTTGATAGGAATTGACATTTACAGTATTTAATCTTCTAAGAACATAGAGTGTCTGCATTTATTCAATTTTTATTTTTTTAGATTGCTGAAATTCTTCCTAATGTTTGTTTTGCCAGTTAGAATAAAAAACTCAGATTTAACAAACATTTATGAGCCCCTACCATATAATGGGCAATTTTATATTGGAAGTATTATACCCATTTTATGTATGAGAACATTGCTATAGCATCTTGCCCTAAGTCACACGACTGATAAATTACTGGACCAAAACTCAATCCCTGATCTTCCTACCGCAAATCCTTTTGCAAAGATCCTCAAAACTGAAGTCTTCTGTGCTCACCTTCATGCTTCTTGCCACCATTCATCCACAGGTCGAGCTGTGGCTATTATTAGTTGCCCACATGATTATGGAAATCCTTAGATGCTGTTCTGCTTGGGTCTAGATATACTCCCTTAATATCCTGGTCAGATAATACATTTGACTCCCTGGTCAAAATGTATCTGCAGCAATCTGCCTTGATAGGATAACTGGTATATTACTGGCTCAATATTCAGACTCAGAATGCATGAGTTAGGTTACACAACTTGGATAAATTTACAAATATAAGTGTCTTATCAAAGTGAGACAGAGAAAATTCAAAGGCGGTAGGGAACATATTGGTCCATGAGAATTTTGGTCAAAGGAAGCAAGTTATATCTATAGAAGTTCACTAACAAATATGGTACTTAATTAGGCAAACACTCAATGTTAATATATTTATTGTAACTGATATATTTTGAAAGTGCAGAACTGAGCACTAAACATCTTTTCTTATAATCATAACATAAGGAAGTGCTCCAAAGATGATTCATCTTGACTCCCACATCGCACTCAATGAATCGCAGGCTTCACTTTTACTTGCCTGGGCTCTCATCTATTCCCCACTTTGTATTTGCATTCTTGTCTTGTCCTTAAACAAACATAATGATTGCTTAATTGATCACAACTTACACCATCCCTCATAGAACTGAGGAAAACCTTTCTTGAACACTGCTTATATCCCACCACTGATCAGATGACGTTTGGGATACTCTATAATTTGGCCCCAATCTCATTTCAGTTTTGTTACAATAACTTTTTGCTCTTTCCAAAGCTGATTACTTGCCACTCTGAGTCTTTGTTTTTTCAACTGTAAAAACAAGAATGATGGTAATACCTACCTTGCAGGGCAGTAAGAATTCATGAAGGCAACCCATAGTATGTTAGGATTAAGTTTGACTGCACATAACAGAGCCCATAACAGTGGTCTCTATGAGACAGAAGTCCAGAAGTGTGCAATCCAGGGCTGATATGCTGGTTCTGTGGTCATCAGGAACCAAGGCTAGTATCTAATGACAAAAAATCTTCTATAATTTCTTATATATAATTTTCTTAATATGAATTCATTGTCTCCTAGATGTTGTGAACAAATGTACAATAACCTCTTTACTTATTTTCATCAGTGGTTTCTCCAAATTCTTTTTCTTCTTGACTTCCCAAAGCTTTACCTTGAGGAGAAAAGAATTCAAGGTTTACATCTTTCAAATTAGTTGTAAATTTTATGGCTTGGTTAAAATAAGAACAAATTTTATAATTCATAATTTTATATTTACATTTTTTAATTCATAATTTTATACTTACATTAAAGTTTAAAGAAGCAAAATAGCAATTATTGAAGTCTCTACTAATAAGGCAAGATGGAATTTTGTACAAATATTTGTTGTTTTCGGTTTGGGTGGTTCTCTTCACTGGTGAAAGGGGAAAAAATGTATTTCAGCAGAAAAATAAATGAAATGGCTTGGAATAATTACCTAGAATGCAATTGTTTAATAGACTTAGAATTCCCTTGTTTCTGAGTGTCTTTAGAAAACATAAGCTTTTTTATTTAAAGCAACTTCAAAGCACTAACTCTAAGACCTAGAGTAGCTTTCTATTAGAGCTTCACTTAACTTACTGGAATTCATCTCTGCTTACTCGGAAGTAAACAAATATGTTATTTTGAATGAAGGGGATCTTCATTTCTGTGTGTTTCTCATAATGTGATTGTTCCATTGGGTCAATGGATTCTAGTGATTAAAAGATGTCATGTGATTCTAATGTTTAAGAGATGCCATTTTCCACAAAACATAGTTCCCTAAACCAGTGATTCCCAATCTTTTATATATTGTGGAATATGTAGAAAAAGCTATTTAAACAGCATTTTGGTAAATGAAAGGAGGATGATTCTGGCTGCTGACAACTAGTCAGAGATGTTTGGCCTGTAGGGCTAAAGAAAACTATCTCATTACTCTTGGAACCTTTTTACCACGGGGCCCCACATTAGTTGGAAAACTGCTCTCAACACAGAGGCTACTCATGCCCAACCTAAGGAAGAGCAAACCATTTATATTAAAGGGGTAATGGTTTGTTGGGCTTGTTAAAGACATGGCTTATCAGTTTTCAGTCTAGAAACGTCTTAAGGAATGTTCAAGTACAAGTGCTTTCCTAGAGAAAAATTATTTTGAAATATATTGTCCATATAAAAAGTATATAACATATGTGCACCTTTAAAGAAGATTAATTAAATGAATAACCATGAACCCGACACAGAATTGAAAACTGAAACAAATTTCCTGTCCCCAGTTTAAACAATACTGAGACCAAGCTAAGATAATAGCAGTGTATTCCAGGAATTCTGCTCTAGGAAGATAAGACTGTAAAATAACTAAAACAGCCTGCACAGCAGTATTTTTCTGAAGAGATTTGCAGCAAGATTTGCTTCACAGGTCCTTGGGAATGGAACAAGCTTTACACTGAACACTGGGAGTCAAACACCCTCCAAATTCATCAAGCCATCTGACAGGCCTGTGAGAGCCACAGCATCAAACTCAAGACAACTAGTCAAGCTGCTGTCTTCACAGAAGTAAGCAGGATGATGGAAAGGCCACATGCTGTGTGTTAGAGCAGGAGTCCCCAACCTGCAGGCCACAGACCAGTAGCGGTCCGTGGCCTGTTAGGAAGCAGGCCGCACAGCAGGAAGTGAGTGGCAGACGAGCAAGTGAAGCTTCATCTGTATTTATAGCCGCTCCCCATTACTCGCATTACCACCTGAGCTCCGCCTCCTGTCAGATCAACTGTGGCATTAGATTCTCATAGGAGCACAAACCCTACTGTGAACTGCACATGCAAGGGATCTAGGTTGCGTGCTCCTTATAAGGATCTAATGCCTGGGGATCTGAGGGGGAGCTGAGGCGGTGATGCTAGCGCTGGGGAGTGGCTGCAAATACAGATTATCATTAGCAGAGAGGTTTGACTGCACAGAGACCATAATAAATCAGTTGCTTGCAGACTCATATCAAAACCCTATCAGTGAGTGGCAAATGAAAACAAGCTCGGGGCTCCCACTGATTCTGCATTATGGTGAGTTGTATAATTATTTCATTATATATTACAATGTAATAGTAATAGAAATAAAGTGCACAATAAATGTAATGCTCTTGAATCATCCCAAACCCATGCCCCACAACCCCATCCATGGAAAAATTGTCTTCCACAAAACCGGTCCCTGGTGCCAAAAAGGTTTGGGACTGCTGTGTTAGAGAATGCTCCCCAATTTAACATCATCTTTGAAATTACCAAAGTTGTTCTTAGGTGCTACATTTTATTGAAATTTAACTCGAGAATGCATTTACCAGATGGTTGTCATAATTCCTTTCCTATCCAGTCAGGTAGTTCAAGAATATTTTGTATGGGGACTTCCTTGGTGGTCCAGTGGCTAAGACTCTGCACTCCCAATGCAGGGAGCCCGGGTTCGGTTCCTGGTCAGGGAACTAGATCCCATGTGCCGCAACTAAAGATCCTGCACGCAGCAACAAAGATCCCATGTGCCACGACTAAGACCTGACACAGCCAAATAAATAAATATTTTTAAATATATATATTTTATATAACCTACCGTTTTAAAACTTGGATAACAAGTTTTTCCCTCTTCTTTTTTTTCTTCCAGTTTTATTTTTATATTTGGCTCTTTTCTGTCTTTTGTAATCCTGTTGAAATGGTCATATATATATATTTTAGAAATAAAAAAGTTGTCCTATTTAGGAATAGCTGAACAGTTTTTTTAAAACCCTACTCTCCTTTTATCTCACCTTCCTTTTTTTTGTGGTTTCCCTTACTCCCTTTTCCTCTTTCTTTCTTTCCCTTTTTTCCCCTCTCCTATTTTATTTTATTCCTTGAAAGTACCTTATTCTTACCATAGGAACTATAAACATTGCATGGCCTCATAGCAGTATTCGCAGACAAAAAACTGCACAGCTTTGAGTTCAATACCTACAAAATCTAAAACTCCTTGGACTAAACTTTGAAAATAACTGTTCCAGTGACAAAGCAACCAGATTATTTGGTTCAATATCTTTGCTTTTGCAAGAACTCTGAGTGATTTTGACTAAGTTCCATCAATACTGTAATTCTCAGATTTTATACTAGAAATGTTATTTGTGTGTGAAGCAATTTCGTTTTCTAATAATCTTTTAATATTCCCATTGTTCCTATAGGAAAAAAAAAACCTTCAGCCAAAAACATTCTAAAACATCTTAAGTAGTCACAATTACATCAGGTAAATATCTCAACTATTTATTTAGATCATTAAAACCTGTGTATTCTGATCCTAAGTTGTTGAACCAAAATGATTTTTGGTGTTCCAACTATACGTATTTCAAGGCTTGTTACAATTGTGGGTTTTAACAGTTTTCTCTAAACTTTCATACCATAGATACAGGAAAATTATCCCATGGTACTATATATAATACAATCTTCATTATCATTAAATAAAGTCAGGCTATACCAGTAAAGATACCTGGAATAGATTTTTTACCCTTGGTAGTTTATTTCACTCCACATCTCCTCTTCGGGTTGTAATAATTCCCACGGTAAGAAGAGGGTGGGGGGTGAGTAAAATGGGTGAAATTGGTCAAAAGGTACAAACTTCTGGTTATAAAATAACAAAGTCATGGGCATATAATGTACAGCATGGCAGCTATAGTTAGGAATACTGTACTACATACCTGAAAGTTGCTAAGAGAATAGATCTTAAAAGTTCTCATCACAAGAAAAAAAAATTCTGTTAACTATAGTGACGAATGTTACCTAGTCTTGTGGTGGTCATTTCACAATATATACAAATATCGAATCATTATGTTGTACATTTGAAATGAATATAATGTTATATGTCAATTATATCTCAATTTAAAATTCTCAACAATAAAAAAAAATTATTATATGATGGGGAGAGGGAGAGAGATGACTGTTCTTCTCAGAAGAACCTTCAAAAAAGGGAAAAGTCAGTCAAGAGCCAGATGTGATTACAGAACAATTTGATTACAAATGGGAAATTAAAAATCCTGAAGGCAATAACCAAATAGTTCAAAGGTAATCAATAGAGTCAGGAAATTCAAACTTAAATTCCCAAGTTGAATCTTGAGCTGGATTAGTCCTATTTAATTATGTGATGTTTAAAAGTTAAAAGATATCTGAATCTTTATTTAGTTAAAAGTGGGACCTGAGGATTGTGTAATTATCTTTCTTTAGTAATTTTTAGCGACATATATATTTCTTCGGAATATTACATTAAATCTCATTCTATCTCGAGTAAAATATGCAGTTAAAGGGAAAAAATGAACAAAAAATTATTTGTAAATGTAGTGCACAGAGTTATTTATGCTTAGAAATTATAAAAATAAGCTCTTAGCATTCCTGACTTTGCTTACCAAATGGTTTAATTAGCTGAATTTTCTACACTTTCTTTCTTTTAACAATTAGTATACCTCTTGTGCTAGTATTGATTCATCTTCCAGTAAATGGTTACTCCTAATGATAGTTGTCTGGGAAGAAATACAAGAGATATTCTCTTGTACACAAAGTCTTTTAAGAAGGAAGGTAATGATGAGCTTTAACGACTGAGAGAGAAGGAAAGTGGGTAAGTGACACTTGGGTTACTTAAGTGAAGCATGTTGAGATGGGCTGTTCTACATGATTCTATGTTTCAGTTCCTGATGAAAACCCAACAAACAGGTAAAACATTTCCTCTCACCAATATTTATCATGGAGTTGTCAAAGACCATGTCATCTATTCCTGTAAAAATTGAAAACTTCCAAGTCACTGCCAAATGTTGGAAATTTGAAAATTTTAACCACTATAAATGAGCAAAACCTAAGTTCTGTGCTATTTATAAAAATAAAGATGCTTAAGAAAATCACTAATTCGTTTTATATACTAATTACAAATTCAAACCCTGCTTTGAAAACTCATAGCCTCATTCAATATGGCATGTATATACTTTAACTTTTAAAAAAATTATTCTGTATTCTACATCTTTTTCATTATTAAATGGGCCTTTCCTGGTCCTAGAGACCAGATTTCCTTATTATACTCTCTCATTGGACTCTGTGAAATTTCTTTGCAGCATTTAAATAGTTACAATTCTACATTAGACATTATTTAATTAAAATAGTTCCCCTGCTAGATAGACATTTCTAACCTGAAAACAGCATGAAGAATGGAGCTCAGTGCTTAGAACATTGTGATGGGGTTCAGGACACACTACCCCAAAATATGGCACCTTAACATATTGGATATTTTTAATTTTTTGGTTCTAGTGTATGACCTTTATTTCATGAAACCTTTTGAGAATTATTATGGGGGTTTTGAGGTTTCCCCTACAAGAAGAAATTTCCATGAGTCTTGTTCACCCTTGAATTTTCTAGCCTCACATACAGCATATGCTCAATAAATTAATGACTAAATTTCGTTTTGTCAGGACTGACAAAAGAGGACCACAGTGGCTAAGAAACATCCACAACTGAACTGAAATATTACATCACAGCTAAACAAATATGTTATTCTATCTCCCAGGACCTACAACTCGCAATCTGATATACGTACAAAACAGGTAAACTTTCTAGTTCACACTGAACTTGTAGGAGTTCTTTATTGAAGAGGTGCACTAAAAATTGGGATTTGGAAAATAGTGGCGCTTGGACAGGCCTAAACAGTCTTCTATAACGAGTAGAGGGATGGAGGTGAGAGTAAGTGTGGTACATCTGAGGAATGTGGGCAACACAATTTGTTCTGGGATAAATTATGATAAGATTAGATACAGGTTAAGGCCTTGAAAAGCAAACTAGAGTAAATACAAATCAGCTACACCCACCAGAATGGCTAAAACAAAAATAGAAAATACCAAGTACTGGCATGGATATGGAATGACTGGAACTCTCATACACTGCTTATAGGGGTGCGAACTTGCACAACTGCTTTGGAAAACTATTTGGCATTGCCTAATGAGCTTAAACATACCAACAGTTCCATTTTGGGTATACACCTAAGAGAAACGTGTTCATATGTTCAACAGAAGACATACACAAGAATGTTCAAAGAAACACAGTTTACGATAGACCAAACTTGAGACTTCCCAAATGCTCATCAACAGAAAATAGATAAATTCTGGTGTGTTTGCACAGTGGAGTATACAGCAGTGAGAAGAGTGAACTACAGCTAGAGCAACTAGGAAGATAACTCCCACAAATAGTGTTGAGTCAGATGCAGTAGAGTACATATTAGATGACTTCATTTACATAAAATATGCAAATGAACAAAACTAATCATGCTGTTGGAAGTCAGGATGGTAGTTTTTCTTGTGTAGGGGGTGCAGTGCTTAGAAAAGGGCATGAGAAATGCTTCTGGGCATTGGCAATGTTCTGTGTCCTGATCAGCTGCTGTTTATACGTATAAGGTCAGTTTGTAGAAAATCCTTGAGCTGCATGATTACGATTTGTGCAGTATTCTGTCTGTAGGTTAAAGTTCAATAAAATGTCCCCCAGCCCTACCATTAAAACCTGTTACAGAGCCCTTGTATTATTTCAATAGTAATTAAATTATATTTTGTGATTTACTACTTCAGGTTTTAAAGGTTCACTATCTGCTGGTGAAGTAGTCCATTTTTTTTTTATTTAGTGAAATGTATCCTTTCAGAATTATTACTCAGTTTGATCAGTAAACCTGAGTTTATCCTAATTATATTTATATAATGAGCTTGATTATTTTATAGGCTTCTAGCATATCCCAAATCTTTTCATCTATAATCAGTTTTCTCTTTCTCTTTTCTCTGTCTCTCAGACACATCATTTTACACACTTCTAAAAAAAAATTAGAGCCTAAGTGTTACACAGATTTTTAGACGTAAGTATCCTGATACCCAGCTCAGCACTCTTCTTCCTGTGTCTCCACGGTGTAAGACAAGAGCTGGGTGCCTCTGGGGGACATCCCTGATGTAAGTGCTGCCATTGCCATTTTGTGACAACACGGGGCTCTACAGTCATTTGGACCAAGATATAAAATTGACCCTATAGTGGCGAGGTCGGGGAATTCAAGAAATCAGAATTCACATCAAAATGATATCAACATTTATTTAAAGTATTTGACTTCTAGGGAACATGGTAATTCTTCCTGTATTCTAAAGATAATTTTCCAATTAAAAAACTTCTAATCATTATTTCTAGAATGTGACAAAAAGTCATCTTTGAAAACTTAGGTACAATTAAGCTTTTTTTTTAATTCTTAAACTTTTAAGATTATTTATTTATTTATTTATTTATTTAGGCTGCGTGTGGGCTTTCTCATTGCCATGGCTTCTTTTGGTGCAGAGCACGGACTTCAGTTTGTGGTGTGCGGGCTCAGTAGCTGTGGCTCGCAGGCTCTAGAGCACAGGCTCAGCAGTTGTGGTGCACGGGTTTAGTTGCTCTGCGGAATGTGGGATCTTCCCGGACCAGGGCTCTAACCAGTGTCCCCTGCATTGGCAGGCGGATTCTTAACCACTGCGTCACCAGGGAAGTTCCTATGATTAATTTTAAGAAGTCCCTCCAAGAGCCATTCTGCAAGCTCAGTGAAGATACGGGCATGTGGTAGACAATCAGGAGTGCACCCATCAAGGGCCTGTTTTGCTGAGTGCTGAGCTCCGCTTGAAGCTGAGCAAGCTTGAGCAAGTGCCAGCAGAGGACAGTGTGTGCTCACCTTATGTCTCTGAGTCATCCCCACTGCTCTGACAGATGCGGTTGAACAGTTCTCTCCGGTTGGGGGAAAGAGCACTTTTATTTAACTCAGGACTTTGCCAGCTGAAATCAAGGCATGTATGTTTGCTTTAAATTTCATAATGAATCTAACTTGATAGTAAGTTTAACCCCAATATAAATTATACTAAGACAGGGACTTGTTTTCCCTTCTCATAAATGAAACTTTGCCTTCCTTTTTGGATTGATATTGAACATAATTATATCTGCTCTGCCTTGTTACCCTTTAAGCCTTTCCAAATATCCCCAAACTTCCCAGCAATCTAATGGGATAGGTGATATTTCTCTGAGAAGAATTGACCAATTCTAAAAGAAATGAGATGGCTTTTTGGCGGGGAGGTGGGGGGTGTGTGTGAACAGAATTATTTATTTATTTATTTATTTATTTATTTGTATTAGAGTATAGCTGATTTGCAATGTGTTAGTTTCAGCTGTACAGCAAAGTGAATCAGTTATATATATATTCTTTTTTAGATTCTTTTCCCATATAGGTTATTACAGAATATTGAGTAGCGTTTCCTGTGCTATACAGTAGGTCTTTGTTAGTTATCTATTTTATATATAGTGTGTATCTGTTAATTCCAATCTCCTGAGATGACTTTTTTAAATAAATCATTCAGTAAGAGACAGTACCAATTGTCAAAGTGTGCTCTGAAATTATGAATTCTTCACATTTTCATTCACGATGTCCTGGTAATTTTTCCAATTGTCATCAGTCTCTTTATCAGTAAGTTCATTCATGGAACTTTATAGAAAAGAAATCCCATATTGTGGTAATCATTTGTCAATATATATGTATAGCAAATCATCATGTTGTTCACCTTAAATAAATATGTCAATTATATCTGAATAAAGCTAGAAAAAAAGAAAAGTGACTAAGGCCGAAACCCTAAATTAAATACATATTATCTCAACAATAGATAAGGCTGAAATTTTAACTCATGAGAAAATTAAAGTTGGGTTTCATTTTCCAACCAATAAAGAGGTTTTAATTTCAGTTTAGTAATGGTATGGGAGAAAAAAAAAAAAACACTTTTGCATAAAGCCTCTTTGGATAACAATGCCTATTAAGAGATGAGGTACTTCTATTGTTAAGAAGAAACAACATACCCTAAATGGAGTCATTTGTGTTAAGCCCACGTCACCGTCACCAAACCAGTTTATTACCTAACCTAATTGCAGTCTCACCTTCCCAGAAGTGAAACCTTTAACCAGTCAACCTATAATTAGCTGGTCAGCACTGAGGGAGGTAATCCCTACAGGCCCTCTGGTTCCCTTTAGGAGGGTGACCTTGCCTGAAACAATGCATTCTTTGCTAATAACTTCCTTTTCTCACAGCCCTTCCACCTTTAAAAACCTTTCCTTTTTTACAGCTTAGAGGAGCTCCCTTCTATTTGCTAGATGGGGTGCTGCCCGATTCATGAATCATTTAATAAAACCAATTTGATTCTTGAATTTACTCAGTTGAATTTTTGTTGTTTTACACTATGCAGCCAATGTGGAAGATGATATTCCCACTGCCTTCAAATACTTTCCTGTAGTTAAGGGTCGGTAGGAAATTGAGTAAGATGGGAGACACTTCCTTATTGCAAAATATTAGAAGTTGGAGAGGTTGAAAGGCAAGCTCTGCATTCTCAGGATTCTTTAAAATGTCTCAGTATTTTATCAATGGAACAGGATAGAAAGCCCAGAGATAAACCCACGCACATATGGTCACCTTATCTTTGATAAAGGAGGCAGGAATGTACAGTGGAGAAAGGACAGCCTCTTCAATAAGTGGTGCTGGGAAAACTGGACAGGTACATGTAAAAGTATGAGATTAGATCACTCCCTAACACCATACACAAACATAAGCTCAAAATGGATTAAAGACCTAAATGTAAGGCCAGAAACTATCAAACTCTTAGAGGAAAACATAGGCAGAACACTCTATGACATAAATCACAGCAAGATCTTTTTTGACCCACTTCCTAGAGAAATGGAAATAAAAACTAAAATAAACAAATGGGACCTAATGAAACTTCAAAGCTTTTGCACAGCAAAGGAAACCATAAACAAGACCAAAAGACAACCCTTAGAATGGGAGAAAATATTTGCAAATGAAGCAACTGACAAAGGATTAATCTCCAAAATTTACAAGCAGCTCATGCAGCTCAATGACAAAAAAACAACCCAATCCAAAAATGCGCAGAAGACCTAAATAGACATTTCTCCAAAGAAGATATACAGATTGCCAACAAACACATGAAAGGATGCCCAACATCACTAATCATTAGAGAAATGCAAATCAAAACTACTATGAGATATCATCTCACACCAGTCAGAATGGCCATCATCAAAAAATCTAGAAACAATAAATGCTGGAGAGGGTGTGGAGAAAAGGGAACACTCTTGCACTGCTGGTGGGAATGTGAATTGGTTCAGCCACTATGGAGAACAGTATGGAGGTTCCTTAAAAAACTACAAATAGAACTACCATTATGACCCAGCAATCCCACTACTGGGCATATACCCTGAGAAAACCATAATTCAAGAAGAGTCATGTACCAAAATGTTCATTGCAGCTCTATTTACAATAGCCCGGAGATGGAAACAACCTAAGTGTCCATCATCGGATCAATGGATAAAGAAGATGTGGCACATATATACAATGGAATATTACTCAGCCATAAAAAGAAACGAAATTGAGCTATTTGTAATGAGGTGAATAGACCTAGAGTCTGTCATACAGAGTGAAGTAAGTCAGAAAGAGAAAGACAAATACCGTATGCTAACACATATATATGGAATTTAAGAAAACAAAATGTCATGAAGAACCTAGGAGTAAGACAGGAATAAAGGCACAGACCTACTAGAGAATGTACTTGAGGATATGGGGAGCGGGAAGGGTAAGCTTTGACAAAGCGAGAGAGAGGCATGGACATATATACACTACCAAACGTAAGGTAGATAGCTAGTGGGAAGCGGCCGCATAGCACAAGGAGATCAGCTTGGTGCTTTTTGACCTCCTGGAGGGGTGGGATAGGGAGGGTGGGAGGGAGGGAGACGCAAGAGGGAAGAGATATGGGAACATATGTATATGTATAACTGATTCACTTTGTTATAAAGCAGAAACTAACACACCATTGTAAAGCAATTATACTCCAATAAAAAAAAAGTCTCAGTATTTTGATGACCCTTATCAGTTTAATCTTCTCCCTTTAGTTAACAAAGTAACTCAATCATTTCATATTTTGTTCACAGCCAATTGTGGAAGAGAATCTCTCCTATTCAACTCAGAGACTTTCAGGGAACATGTGTCTGGAGAATATTTTAGAAGCATGAGACATGATTGTACTTAAAATATGACAGTTTACTGTTAAGAAGAGAGCTCCATAACCTTGGTCCTTTTTTTTCCTGGATGAAGTCAGGAAAATGCCAGTCTAAGTCTTATCAAACAAGTTGTAGATGGTGAATTAAGTTACCATAAATTTCTGTTTGGTGTGGTGCTGGGAAAAAAGAAAAAGATCCTGGATGTTTGGAGGGGGTTTGTTTGTTTGTTTGTTTTCACCTCAAAATGATCAAAACTTGCTCTGGCGTGTCATTTCTAGTCAAAGTTAGTGTTTTTGAATGATAAATGTGAAGAAACTTGAGGTCCACCGTGACTTTCACATTTATGACTCAGAGATTTATATGTAAAAGAAAACAGTTGTAAATATAACTTATGCAGATAACTATCCCCTCCTCATTTCTCCTTAACTGTAGGAATCTTGGGTCTCTATTGTCAGGGAGGGGCAAGTTTCCCTTCTACCCCTCTTGAGTTCTTGTGGCTGACCTAATAATCACATTGACACAAGACAGATTAACAGGAGAAAAAGAAAAATTTTAATTCATGAGCATGGAGGCCTCATAAAAATGGGAACTAAAAAGTGGCCAGAGCAGACAGTTTTTGTACTTTTTAGACAAAACAAAAAACAAATTTGTGAGGAATTGATAGGACAAAAAAACTTAGGTTTTGGGTGCCCAATGAGTGAAGCATCTAAATAGAGTTTGGGATTGGGGTAGTGAATTAAAGAAGTAACAATGTTTTTTATACAAGCTTCTTGGCCCCAAAATTTATATCTAGCTTATTAAGGGTGTTCTTCTATCTCCAGATACAAGGAGTGCACCTTTCACATGAGAGATTTATTAAATAACTTTAATTCAAAAAGTCAATATGCCACTGAAGCACATTTTGGGACAGCCTACCCTGGGCCACAACAGTTCCCTCCTCTGAAACGTACCTGGAAGCCTCACATATTAAAGCTGAACTGCTGACTGCAGAGAGAGGGAAAGTGTTAGTAAAGTCCTCCATTTCACTGAATAATTTTCTTAGTTCTGAGGTCAGTTCAGTTAAACAGTTATATCTCATTTCAGGAGGCAGTGATGCAGATGGGCTCCCAAAGCTAGTCCTATGGTACAAACAATGAGGCCTTTAATAAGAGGCATTTATACGGAAACAAAAGAAAAAACAATGGTTAGTGATTGGAGCAGATTACAAGCCAGTTTCTGAGCCCAGAGGGCAGTCTGTCAAAAAGATTTCTAGATGTCAGTGTCATGCATCTTTTGCAGTTTGAAATGTCTCTGATGATGTCATTTGGTGTTCAGGTGAGCTTTCTGAGAGACTCATACAGAAACAGGCACAAGGATTGTTTAAATGTGAGCTGTTTGTGGTAATTTCTCTGAAGTTTATATCAAGCCATCTAGCTTCAGTTTGCAGGATTTCAGAAAAAAGGCAGTTTTAGTTCTCGATGATTCCAAATCAAAAGGATGGGAGAAGACTGGAAATGTTAGAGAGTTATAGCCAGATTTTGGAGGAAACTAGAAAAATTCAGGATCCAGTCCAGTTTTCAGGAAATAACAAAACCTCAAGGAATATTAATAGCACTAGAATCTAATATCCACAAGTATGTATTATAGTTTCTATTGAAACAATTTTTCTCTCTAAAATCACCCTCATTTCTATCAAAGATAGCCAAATTAAGACTGATTTGTTTGCAAAATAAGTTTAGATTTGATAAACTTGGTCTGATTATGTATATACGTACAGCAAGAATAGCAGTTGGCCATGTAGGCTCTTTTGTTATTTTTAATTTTTTTTAATTTTTAAAAATTTTTGGCTGCATTGTGTCGTCGTTGCCTCACATGGGCTTTCTCTAGCTGCGGTGAGCAGGGGCTACTCTTCATTGCGGTGCCCAGGCTTCTCATTGTAGTGGCTTCTCTTGTTGCAGAGCACGGGCTCTAGGCGCAAAGGCTTCAGTAGTTACAGCACGTGGGCTCCGTAGTTGTGGCTCGTGGGCTCAGTAGTTGAGACTCGCGGCTCTAGAGCACAGGCTCAGTAGTTGTGGCACATGGGCTTAGTTGCTCCATGGCATGTGGGATCTTCCTGGACCAGGAATCGAACCCGTGTCCCCACATTGGCAGGCGGATTCTTAACCACTGCGCCACCAGCAAAGTCCCCATATAGGCTCTTTTAAATCTGCTCTGCTTGAACTTTTCATAATGAATTTCCAGATTGAACTTTAAATGCTTCTCAAGGCCTGGAAACCACACCAAAGATTTATCATCAGACTCACCTATAATACCTATGGGTTTGGGTGAATTTCTCTCTTCTTTGAGGTCCCCAAAATATCCTGAAGTTCCTGCACCTGCCAGGAAGTGACCTTCCTTACTCACCTGGTAAGGCTGCCGGGAATCCTGTAAGTAAGGTACCAGGCTGATTTTCCAAGGGGCTTTATTGGCTCCATAAAGTCAACCGTAGTTCCTTCAAACTGCCTAGTCATATCTGAGTCTACATGTCTGAGTTTCATATATGACATTCTAGTCAAAGCCTTGGTAATATAACTAAATGTTTCCAATTGTGTCCTTTTATAAGGAGAACAGATTCTTATTGAACTTATGCAATAACTATATTGCCAAGAAAATAATACTTACTGAGAGTTTCTGAATTCTGAAGTGATGAGGTATGGAGAAAAAGGTAAATGTTTCAATTCTGCTTACAAAGGTATAATTTACTAAGTTGCTGTAAGTCTTAAAAAAATTCCTAGTATCTAGAAAACAAAAGATTTAAAAAACAGTAATATTTGAGGCAAAAAGTCATAGAAATTATAATCATATTCATCAGTTCATTCAATCCTATGTAATTAATCCTTGTTCTGCTTGAGTCCAGTTTTTCCATTAGATCTGTCAACCTTGCCTGATGACTGAGGGTGATAGGGACAGTGATAATTCCAAGAAGTTTGCAAGGTTTTTGTTAAGGCTCTTATGAATTGCCTAGTGAAGTCAATGTCTTGATCACTGAAGGCTGTTGAAGGTATACCCAAGTAGGAAACATTTTTCCATTTTTTTGCTATTATGAGGGCATCGGACTTTCAGCAAGGGGAGGCTTTAACCCATCTGGAAAACATACACATCATAATAAGTATGTTTTGATTACTCATACTAAGTATCAGTTGAATGAAGGCCAGTGCAGGTGTTCAAAGGGTCCAGAGGGAAGAGGTCTGAGGCCTCTGGGGACAAAAATAGTTGGTTTTTTCTCCAGGGTTATGGACCTGACAGGTCAGGCATTGTTGGTAGACTGTTTTTGCAATTTTATAGAAATCTTCCCACCAATGTCTACTTAAAACTTGAGTCATCTTAAATGCACTATGGTGGGTGAAGGAATGCAAAACAAAAACAAAAAAAACAAAAACAAAAAATGAGGTTTGTCAGGAAGCTGGAAGAACAAAGCAGCCATCTTGGGTTTCCTATGGCCCTGACCATTATTTAATTTACAGCTCTTGTTTATCCATCTTAATTTCTCTGATTCAGGAGCAGGCTGTTGCCATGTTATAAGACCATCAGGATGGCAAAAGTCGGGCAATAAGGGATCAATTTTTTTTGCAGAAGTAGAATAGACTTCATCTACCTGTGCCATAATCTTTACAGATTCTGTTGTTGCTGCCTTTGCGTGAAAGTCAAAGCATTTCCCTGATACTTAAGTTCAGTCCTTTTAGTGTGAGCCTCAATTTTGATAACAACATTTTATGCCAAGACATATAAGACTTTCAGGAATTTCACATAGTTTCTGGAACACGTATATTACATACCTATACAGACTCAACATAAAGAAGGCTTAACGTTACTTCTTGACAATGCTTCCTACGTAATTTAACATATCAAATGCACCTAATTAATTTAATATATTTTTATAAGGAGAGAGAACAAATCTTTGAGATATTTCAGGGGCCCTCTGAAATACCTTATATCTCAAAGTTAGTTCTAAGTCAAAAGGACTCATTTAGATTTGATTTTGGGGAATTTTGTCAAAAATATCAAAAAGGTTTTAAAACACTTAGTCAAATAGGTCACTGTGAAACAATGCTTAGTCATATATTTAACCAAAATAATAAAGACTTCATAGGCAAATATAGAAGGTTACATAGTCCAGAGCAAAACTTATCTCTTTTAATACTGAGAAGATTTGGTTTACTTCAGTAATCAAAGAACTGATAAAGACAACATAGAACATAAGTGATTATTTTGACAAGACATAAGATTTTTTTTCTTCCCCTAGGCAGATTACTTAAAGAACAATTTTTCATAATCTCTTATTGTCAAGAGCAGAACAATAGGAAAAAAAAAGAGAAAAAAAAAACCCAACTTTGTTCTTTTAACAGAGAAAAAACAAAATTCCATTTTACACCAGTTTACTTTTGACATTAAAACTTATTTACTTAATTAAATTCATTCCAATCTTATTCAGTCCTGACAACACATAAAATTCCTTTCTAGGGACTTCCTTGGTGGCACAGTGGTTGAGAATCTGCCTGCCAATGCAGGGGACACGGGTTCGAGCCCCAGTCCGGGAAGATCCCACATGCCGCAGAGCGGCTAGGCCTGTGAGCCATGGCTGCTGGGCCTGCGTGTCTGGGGCCTGTGCTCTGCAACGGGAGAGGCCACAACAATGAGAGGCCCGCGTATTGCAAAAAAAACCAAAACAAAACAAACAAACAAAAAATTCCTTTCTAAAGATTCCTTTACAAATATTTACAACTTTTTATGCCCATTTTAGTTTGTCCCTTGTTTTCCTTCCCATTTAGAATTAACCAGCTTTAGGATAAAATCACTTTCTATTTCTTTAACAAAAACATCTCCATACCTTATACATTTTCTTACCAAAAACACATCCTATTTCTATTATTACACCGTTGGTTTTAACCACATATATTAGTTAGAATTCTTAATCCTTTGAAATCTTAATTTTTTAGTGAAAATAAAGAAGTAAACAACTGTGAACTGTATTAAAATTTTGTGTCTTGGCAAATTTATAAATACATTTTATAATTTCTAGAAACATACACTACTTCATAGTACAAGCTTTCAATAAAGCACAAAACATATTTACTAATAGACCCAAACATACTTAGTCTCTCTAATAAGAGGTCAAAAGTAGGTAAACTTAGACTTGTTTGGCAATTAATGTTTTAGTATCTTATCTTATTTGGAAATGACCTAGACAGTCAATGAATTTCAATCATTTAATTTAACTTAGCGAAACTCAAAGGGTGTAAATTACCAAAGAGATTTAGGAAATTACGTAGACATATCATAAAACAATTATTGTTAAAAAGTTCACCTAAAAAGTCTTATCTCATTTACATCTACTTAGTTCATTTGTTCTTTTTTTTTTTTAATCATTTATTTTTGGCTGTGTTGGGTCTTTGTTGCTGCGTACGGCTTTCTCTAGTTGTGGTAAGCAGGGACTATTCTTCATTGGGGCATGCAAGCCTCTCGTTGCGGTGGCTTCTCTTGTGGCGGAGCATGGGCTCTAAGTGCACGGGCTTCAGTAGTTGTGGCGCGTGGGCTTCAGTAGTTGTGTCACGTGGGCTCAGTAGTTGTGGCTCACGGGCTTAGTCGCTCCGTGGCATGTGGGATCTTCCTGGACCAGGGCTCGAACCCATGTCCCCTGCATTGGCAGGCAGATTCTTAACCACTGTGCCACCAGGGAAGCCCAATTCATTTGTTCTTAATAATCATACATAGATTACTCATGAAATTTCATGAGACATTAAAGCAGTTAATCATTATCAAGTGTTTTATTTTTCTGACAAAATTTGCAATAGAGACAAACATTTGCCCTTTGACTAGCAAACCCAGGTAGAACAAAAGTTATTTATATGCATTATATTTAATGCTAATTCTGAATTAATTAAATAAACAAGCTTAAAATTAGCTTTTATTTACTAAAGAATATCCTAGATCACATAAACTTGAAAAACATTTGAGTTAGTTTTTATTATATTTTAAAGATTTTTTATATGAGTGCTTGTTTAAGTCAATTAAATAGAACTCATAAATTAATTTTGGCAATACCATGCAGAGGTAGAAGGATACCATATTTATAACATACACATATAGACATATAGAAAGACACAACAAGAGATCTCATAGTTTCCATTTTAAAACTTTAGGTACAATACAAAACTCACTAGTTTATAAATAACAGTTGGAATAGCTAGGATTATTCCTTCAGATGGCTAAAGTCTTTTATTATTTGTGGAGAAGACTATTAAGATCTGTATTTGTTGTTGACAAGCAATTTTAAGGAGGCTATTTGGGCAAGAGACTACTTTTAACAGCTTGTGTTGAAAAAGGCCTCTTTCCCTTTTCTTTCCTTTAGTTTCAGATCTACCAATTGAGCTAATCTGGGCTCAGTCTCAGAGGATGTGGGCTGTGTCTACATTTCAAAGACATGATAAGATTTATAACTTTAAGGGACAGAGAAAGAAAATGTAAGTTTTCTCTTAGGAGTTTTGTAGTATATTTGTCTGTTGTCATAAGTCTTAAGGTAATTTTTTTTTTCTCAACAGGACAATTTTGCTCCAGTATCTTGATCTTTTATAATATCTATAAGATATTGAGAAATTTGAGAGAAACAGGCAAGGCCTTGGGACTGGTAAAGTTAGATGGGCCCTGACTTGTTTCTAGTGTTGTACTGCTGGTTGTGTAGACATTTGCAAGACAGACAGTTGTTTCTATTAACCCTTGAATATTGGACTCCAGCTGATTTATTTCCCGATTATTTGTAGGAGGGCCTGGGAATTGCTGAGGAGACAGGGCAATTTTTAAGAAGGGGAATTTATGTTGGACTTTTGTTTTCAGTCTGATTTTTGTTCTTTCTTCTTAATAAGGGATTCCTTACGGCCAGTTATTGTACTTATCTTTTTCTCCTTTCAGTTTGATCCTCCCGTAAGTACCAGTGTGACGGTTGTTTATGAGAGCTCTCTCTCAAAAAAAAAAAAAAATCCTTTAAAATATAGTCAATTAGCCAAAGATGCAAGAGGCATATTCTCACAAGAGAATATGTAGCCCTCACAAGATCCAGAAAGTTCACTCTCGGAGATAGTCTAAGAAAGTAAAAGCCTTTCATTACTATAGGCAGTAAGAATGGTACAGTGGAAACAGTGCCTCTCGTGTCCCACAAAAATGTGGGGTTCCTCACAGCCATAGACCCACTAATTTATGTCATCAGGCAGTTGCTACTGGAATGGGACTTTTCCAGCATTAACAAGAAACAAAGGTTGAGTTGATGAAGGCCCTTTACGGGACTTCCCTGGTGGCGCAGTGGTTAAGAATCAGCCTGTCAATGCAGGGGACATTGGTTCCAGCCCTGGTCTGGGAAGATCCCACATGCCGCAGAGCAACTAAGCCCATGTGCCACAACTACTGAAGCCCGTGTGCCTAGAGCCTGTGCTCCGCAACAAGAGAAGCCACCGCAATGAGAAGCCCATGCACCAAAATGAAGAGTAGCCCCGCTCGCCGCAACCATGTGCAGCAACGAAGAACTAATGCAGCCAAAAAAGAAAAAAAAAGGGCCCCTTATGAACTTGGACCCCTTATAACAAAATCTCCTGAGAGCTGGAATGGCCAAACAAAGAGCATGCTCATTGTGACTTCGTGTCTCAGAACCCTGGTCTATTCAATGGGACATCAGATGCACCCTAGTAAGTGCACCTGCTGCATGGTGGAAACCAGAGAGAATATTCTCACTGGACACAAAGCCAACTCTCCAGACATAGAACAAGGAAGAAGGAAAAACCTCATCTGTTTTTTATATATAGGAACCACAGCAAAGTCTATCTATGTAGACACCAGTCTGATGAGAACTGTTAACTCACCAGTCTGTACCGTCAGCTTGCAAGCAGACTTACAGGACCTATGCCTGCGGTCTGCCCTATGTTTCTTCCTCATTATGACAAACAACACAATAGACAGAGACAAAGAAAAAGTGACCCTCTCTGGGAGGAAAAGAATCCCCAAGAGTCGCTAAGTCCAAGGGACTAGCTCCACAGATATTTTCTCCCACTAATCTAAATTGAGAGAGAAAAGGGACTTTCACCACTTTCCCTTCCACCAGACCTTGCAGGCAGAGATCTGGGAGGCTGACGTGGTAAGAAATCTTACCTTCTGCTGGCCTTTGTCAAATGTCCAGGATTTCTCAGTTGCAGCAGCAGCTTTAAGGCAGGAAACAAGGTCCAGCCAGCCTCCTGCCTGACTCGCCAACTGTTAGAGAGGGGGGAATTGCCCCCTCTACTCATCTTGAGTTCTTGTGGCTGAACTGATAATAACATTGACACAAGACAGGTTAGCAACAGAAAAGGAGCAAATTTTAATTCATGAGCATGGAGGTCTCATAAAATGGGAACTAAGAAGTGGCCAAAGTAGGCAGCTTTTATACTTTTTAGACAAAGAAACAATACATTTTGTGAGGAATTGATAGGACAAAAAAAACTTAGGTTTTAGATACCCACCCAGTAAGTGAAGAATCCAAACAGAGTTTGGGATCGGGGTAGTGAATTAAAGAAGTAACAATCTTTGTTTATACAGGCTTCTTGGCCTCGAATTCTGGGGACAAGGGAGTCCTACCTCCAGATGCAGGGCGTGCACCTGCTTTCAGGGAGACAGAAAGCAGGGTCGGAGTATCTCTCTTGCATTGGCTATCTCTTAAGTAACTTTAATTCAAAATAATCAATATGCCACCAAGGCACATTTTGGGGTACACTACCCTGGTCCCCAACTTTATGATTCAGGTCATTATGATTCTAAATTCAGAGCCTGGAAAAAGAGAAGCTTTAGAGGTTAAGTTGATCTGCACAATAAAGAGTTGGAAAAAACTGGGAAAGAAAAGAGAATTGTTGGAATGTTAGATGAAAAGAGTGACATAGCTGAGTTCAATCCCCACCCCACCTCCCTCCACCTACCACCTGAGTAAATGAATATTTCTATGTTTTCTCAACTCTGAGTCTTGCTGGGAAGGAAGATCCTTCAGATCAAGTGTAGAGTAATATTTTTATGAAGTAAAATGAAATTCACAGTTAGTGTTCAAACATCTGTTTAACTCTAAGCTTTAGCAAGAGATGCTACCCAAAACACTGACAATTCAATTTGTTATTCTTTTTTTTTTGCGGTACGCGGGCCTCTCACTGTTGTGGCCTCTTCCATTGCGGAGCACAGGCTCAGCGGCCACGACTCACGGGCCCAGCCGCTCCGCGGCCACGACTCACGGGCCCAGCCGCTCCGCGGCCACGACTCACGGGCCCAGCCGCTCCGCGGCATGTGGGATCTTCCCAGACCGGGGCACCAACCCGTGTCCCCTGCATCGGCAGGTGGACCCTCAACCACTGCGCCACCAGGGAAGCCCTGTTATTCTTTAAAAAAAAATTTTTTATTGCTGTATAGTTGATTTACAATGTGTGCCGATCTCTGCTGTACAGCAAAGTGACTCAGTTATACACATATAGACATTCTTTTTTATTTTATATTCTTTTCCATTATGGTTTATCACAGAATATTGAATATAGTTCCCTGTGCTATACAGAAGGACCTTGTTGTTTATCCATCCTATATATGATAGTTAACATCTGCTAATCCCACATTCTCAGTCCTCCTTCCCTCTCCCACCCTCCTCCCCCTTGGCAACCACAAGTCTGTTCTCTATGACAATTCAATTTGATTCCCTGCAGATACCTCTCACACTCTCTGGTGGAGATGTTAACATTACCAAAGAGCAATAAACTAAAGAGAGAGGAGACTTAGGGGAATGTTTATGATTTTAAAATATTCAGAAAGTAGAAAATTTGGCACCAACAAATTGAGAGCTGAGAGTTCAAATGAAGGAAAGATGGTCATCATCTACACAGTTCGCCAGAAGCTGGAAGAAACAATAAATCCTGAAATATAGTAACTAGGACACAGTTCAAGATAACAGGCAGGACATTCGGGCCTTGGCGTCCCTTCGCTTCACAGACCAGTTTTAATCAGAATGCTCTGCAGGCCAGTGCAGGGAAATGAACTGTGTGTTACAGGTCTGCAAATAGAGAAAAACAGACATCGAGAGTAAGCCTTTGGAAAATTTATGGCAGTCTGACATTGCCTGATCAGTGTGATTTCTATTTCATTTTTAGTAGCTGCTTTTTATTGTGTTTTACCAAGGTACAATCCAAAATGATTCGAGGGGAGAAGAATTGGTCTTTTCACTAGGATAATTGAGAAGTTCTGCCCTAGTCACCACTGCAAAGAGATTCAAATGTGTCAAGGCTTATCTAATGTAATAGTAGAAGAGGCCCAACAGTGATGTCCTCCATGGTCTCGGGAGCTTCATAGGAACAAACTCAGTAAGAACGCCTTTGCCATAGAGGGGAACAGAATTTTGAGAACAGTTCGGTGCTTGTCAATCAACTCTATTTCCATTTTTCTCCATGGTTATGGATGTCTGAGTTCTGGAGAGAGAAGACTGCAAGAAATGCAGAAAGATTTTCCCTAAAGGTTTTCAAGCAGGAAACAAGCAGCACTAGCTAGAGACTTCCTCTAACTGCAGATAAAATGAGGGATAACACACCACTGTAAAGCAATTATACTCCAATAAATATGTTCAAAGTAAGAAGAAGAGGGAAAGAGGCATTGCATCCCTCATAGCAGACCCTCAGTTTGCTTCGTTTGCTTCTGGTAACTGCCCAGTTTGAATAGGAGGCAGCGAGGTGGGAGCTCCTAGATTCTATTTCTATCTGCTGAAAGAAGGTGGCAGTACTGGAAGTGGGTGTGATGTTTGGAAGAGCAGGGCAGCCACCATTGGGAGGCTCGTGTGCAGTTGGGAGCATGAGAGGTGATGCGAAGGAGATCACACAGCAGAGCCACTGCAGCAGCCAGCAAAGTGAACTTGTTTATGAGAAGCGAATCCCAGTAAAACCCAGCGTGTGTGAGATTTGTAGGTGCCTGCAGACCTCGCAAAACCCCTAGAAATTTGAGCTATTAATGTTAATATATGGAGTGGGTAGAGGAAGAGCGCCCCTATAAAGAAGGCTGAGAAGGATCAAAGGACTACTCAGAGAAATAAAGGAAAGAGACCAGAGAGTGGCCTTAAGGAAACCAGAAGAGTATCACGGTAAAACGCACAAAGAGATCAAGTATCTACTAAGTTTAGCAAAACTGAGGTCACTGGTGACCTTACTGAGGACAATGTTAATAGTGTGTTTGGTTGAAAGCCCTCCTATAATGGATCAGTGGTAAGTAAGAGGTAAGGAAGTAGAAACATCAAGTTTCACATCAAGACTAGTGTTCTTTCAAATCAGTAGATAGCAAAGGGAAGAGAAGATCAGTGGAAGATAAGGTCAAATGAGGGTTTTTTTGTTTATTGTTGTTGTTGCTTTTAATAGGAGAGATTTAACCCTGTTTGTATGTTGAAGGGTATGAACCACAGAGGAAGAGTAGCAATTCAATGGAGTCAGCTGTCTGTGGATGAGGGTGCAGAAGGGGGCAGGATCATAGCATAGATAGAGGTATTAACCACTGAGAAAGGAGAGAGGTACAGATCAGTGAAGATACAAAATGGTTTGTACGGGGTTCCATTAGAGTTCTATTGCTGTGTAAAAAAATTACCACAAATGTAATAGCCTAAAACAACACCCATTTATTAACTCACAATTCTGTAGGTCAGAAGTCCAACATGATGTGGCTGGGTTCTCTGAGCTGAGTCTCACAGAGTGAAATCAGGGTGTTGGTCAGGTTGTAGTTCTCCTCTGGGGTTTGAGGAACTTTTCCAAGCCCATTCACATTGTTGGCAGAACTCAGTTCCTTGCAGTTGAAAAACTGAAGCCCCCAGTGTCTGGCTGGGTATCTGCTGGGGGCCACTCTCAGCTCCTAGAGGCCTCCTGCAATTCCTTGCCACGTAGTACCCATAGGCAGTTCACAGTATGGACGCTTGCTTTCCTGTAGGCCAGCCAAAGCACATCTCTCTGATCTCCTGTGACTAGCCAGGGAAAACTCTCTGCTTTTAAAGGCCCACCTGACTAGGTTTGGCCCTCCAGGGATAATCTCCCTGTCTTAAAGTCAACTGATTAGAGACCCTAAATACATCTATAAAATCCCTTTTGCTATTAACAAAGACAAAAACTGGATAGGTAAGGGTATTAACTTTATTCAAGCTATTGCAATAGGGAGAGTACCCCAGATCCAAAGATCAGAGTATCTCAGAGATGGTTTTGCCTTAAAATTTCATAGAGAAGCGTAAACAAGTTGTAGATAGAGTGATCTACAGTTGGAGTTGTTTGCAAACAGAGAAGGTATCAGTCAGCTTAACAGGATATGTTTATTTCCTTGTGGATAGCTAGTGTATTAGTCAGGGCTCTCCAAAACAACAACAACAACAAAAACAGAACCAACAGTGTATATAGATAGATATTAGAGGAGATATACTATAGAAATGGACTCACACAGTTATGGAGGCTGAGAAGTCCCACAACCTGCCATCTCCAAGCTAGAGAACCAGGAAATCTGGTGGTATAATTCAGATTGTGTCCAAAGACCTGAGAATCAGGGGGTTGGTGGTGTAAGTGCCGATTCCAAAAGCCCGAGAACCAAGAACTCTCACATCTGAGGACAGAAGAAGATGGAGGTCTCATCTCAAGCAGAGAGAGGGGACTCACCCATCCTCCACCTTTTTGTTCTATTTGGCTTTTAAAGAATTGGATGACTTCCACCCAGCCCACCCACATTGGGAAGGGCCATCTGCTTTACCCAGTTCAACAATTTAAATGCTACTCTTTTCCGGAAACACCCTCACAGACACACACAGAAATAATGTTTTCCCAGCTATCCAATTATCCCAATTAAGTTGACACATAAAATTAGCCATCACAGCTAGTTTCAGGGTGCAGAAAGTTCTAATCTCATCTAATCACAAGACAAAGAACAAGAAGTAGGAGGTTCTGTTGGGCCTTCTCAGTAGGTTCATACAAAAAAGGAAAGGTGTATGTTTGGCCGTGTCACAGGTAGATAGTGGAGTTATCCTTACGTCTTACAAGAGTCGTGGGAAAGAGTCAACAGGAGAGTGTGAACTCTAGAATGCAAGCTCATACCTCTCCAATTCTTTGATCAAAGAATAAAGCTTTCCTTTGCTTATGAACTGAAAAAAACAAAAATAAAAAAAAGAGTGAACAGTGAGTCTTATGTAAGTCGTATGGGGAAGGATGGTTCTTTGGTTCTTTGCAGGAAGCCCTTTCCTGGAACACAAAATGTTGATGGGGGTTGGGGGATTTCTTAACTGCTGCTCTTCTCCAAGAACATAGGGCTCAGGTGAATTTCAACATTGTCTCTTTTGTTGAAGATGAATGAATATCCTTTTTTGCTGAACAGTTCAGAGGTGAGAATAAACCTCTTGAGGAGGGTCAAGCAGGGTCCAAGAAATAACCCCTTAAGATCTCTTTTTGGTACTATTTCTTCAAAATCAGTTGAACCATTTATGGAGAGGTGATAGAAATGTTCAGTTGTTTTAGAGTCCTGGACATCAGATATCTTAAAAAAGGAATGCCTGAAATGAAGATAAGAAGTATTAATATGAAAGTTTATACTAAAGTAAATAACCTTAAGAGCTGCACCTGAGAGTAACCAGTCCAATGAATTCTAAGAAGTTGGTGGAACACCACTCACTGTGTTCCTTGAAGTTAAGATGTTGATGCTCTTGGTGATGTGGTCCACAGCCTTGGTTACCTCTCATGTAAGGGCATATGTGACCCAGTATCTTGCCAAGATTCCTTACTGGCCCAGACAATGGCTTGTCCGGGGAAAAATCCAACCCATGCGTGGTCTCTATGGTGATGAGTCCTTGAGTCCTTCAAGTTTTATATGAAGTGATTGGGCTTTAGCTCATAGGGCTTCTTCTGATCCTGGAATTAAAGGCCAGTGCAGCACACAAAAGGAATCTGGGTGGTCAGATTTTAGTTTCTGAACACGGGAAGCACAGAGTTTGGAAAGCTTAGTTTAGAGGGTTGTAGCCAGATATTGAAGGAATCTGGAAGAATTGAACATTTGGTAAGTTTTAATGATTTGTGTTAGGTAAGAGGATCCAGTCCAAATCATAGGTAGGTTCCTAAACTGGTTTTTCCACAAGGGTGGGGTGGGGGGGACGGGGTTGGGGGGTGGGGAGGAAGTCACTTAAATCTCTACCAGAGAAGATGGAGTTTGCATATCCATCAATTACCTGTAATTTACTAAGTGAGCAAAGAGCACAGGGACAATAAACAAGGCTACAGTCATAACTCTGACTATTGCTAACTTGGGATTAGAGTCAGAAGGGTGTGGTATTGTTTTCCACTGAAACACAAAATTTCTCTCTATAGTCACTTCCTTGTTAAAGATAACCTCAAAGAAAGATTATTTTTGATCATAACATAAATCTGGTCTCATAAAATTTAGCCTGAATATTTACAGAGCTGCAGCAAAAAATGGTATTTATCATATAGTACTTTTAAAATGTGCTTTGCTGAAAGTTTAATAAGAAATGTCAAATTGGATTTTCAAAAGCCTCTTCAGCTAAGAACTCACCGTCAGATTTCACTTGTAGTATTATAAACTTGGGTAAATTCCTCTCTTCTCAAATTCCCGAAATATCCTAAGGTTCCTAGGCTTGCCAGAAAGGGAACTTTGTTACACACCCTGTAAACCAGAGAACAGTCCAGTTTTTCTAAGCATGCTTTGTAAGAATTCGTGCCATAAAGTTAACTGTAGTTCCTTAAAAATGTCTGGTCATGGGCTTCCCTGGTGGTGCAGTGGTTGAGAGTCCACCTATCGATGCAGGGGACACGGGTTCGTGCCCTGGTCCGGGAAGATCCCACATGCCGCAGAGCGGCTGGGCCCGTGAGCTATGGCCACTGAGCCTGCGCGTCCGGAGCCTGTACTCCGCAATGGGAGAGGCCACAACAGTGAGAGACCCGCATACTGCAAAAAAAAAAAAAAAGTCTGGTCATATCTGATTAAATTCAGCATTATTCTCAATTATTCATTCCAGGCAAGGCCTTAGTTGCATAACCAATGCTTTCAATTAAGTCCTGTTAACAAGGAAGACAGACTCCTATTGAAATTGTGTAAATACCTACATTGCCATGAAAATAAGAATACTCAATAAGAGTTTTCGAATTCTGGAGGGGTCAGGAAGAAAGAAAAAGATAAATGTTTCTTTTTCTGTTTACAAAAGCAGAGTATACTAAATTATTGAGTTATAGATAGCTTAAGAAGAAAAAGAAAGGGGTTCCTTTATCTAGAAAATATAACATTAACATCAACAATATTCTATTGGCTTTTAAAGGATTGGATGACTTCCAATCCACAATCATCCCTCATCAGTTTATTCAGCCCTGTGTAATTAATTTTACTTGACCTTGGGTTAGCAGTCTCAGGAACCCATCTGTTTCTGGACTAGAGTTCTGGAAAGCCAAGAGTACCTGGGCACAGGACTCTGAGAAAGTCCATCTTTGTTGACACACTCTGGCCTGTGGCCAATTGCAGGTCCTTTCAGGAAAACGTCAGAGTAAAACAAAAAATTATCTGTAGATGACAAGTGACTTAAAATGGCTGTGGTTAATTTATTATTGATAATTTTCAAAAGTAAAAGATCTGATGAGAGTTGATTATCAGAATAATGAAACTGACAAAGAAGACTGTTTCTGTGACATGCAAAACAAAGTCAATCCAAAAGAAATTTTAGACAAAATATCTATAAACATAACAATCCTATTTTCAAAGACCACTGTATATTACATTTACTTTATGAAAATGAATGAATATAATCTTTACAGAGAAAAAAACTTTAGATTTAACATATAATAATCCTGAGACATAACATACCATGGGTATTCTAAGTACGTAATTAGAATATACCAAGAATATATCAAAGTTATCAGGTAAAGAGATTCAGTAGAATGGAGTAAGACCTTAATATTTGTGTATTCATAGAACTCCATAGATAAGTGATATGAATTCCCAGTTTAAAACCATTGGACTAGAAGAAGCTACATTCGAATTAAAGAAAGTGGAGACTAACTTAACATTTTAAAAAATTACTGAAATTATGATTGTATTCATTATCCTTTTGTTGTCTCATATCAGGCAAAGTAGCACTCAACTCTAATAAATAGAAACATACTATAGACAGTGAGGATACTGACAAATCTCTAGGAACTTCTCAAACAACATATAATTTCTGAAATATATTAATAATATGTTAGCATAGGGAAGGTTAAGCTTTTCTTCTGATTTGACAACTCTTCCCATGCAGCTCATTAATAGTAACATATCAAATAAACCTAATTATTTCTTGAACCTCTCTTTTTATAAGATAAAAGAACAAATTCTTTGTGATTTTTCAAGGGCCTTCTGAGAAATCAGTTTTAGATGGAAAATATATCATTTGGAATGCAGAATATCAAGAATTGTTAGGAGGTTTGAACACTTGCTTAAATAGAATCATGGGTTACTGTGAAACAATACTGGGCCACCTATTTAACCACAATGAAAATATTTGGTTAAATGCATTAAAAGTGTACATAAGGGATAACATGATTGTAAAGAACCTAGCTCTTTCAAAAGTAGGAAGACTTTGTACTCTTAAATAATCAAGGACATGATCAAATCAACATAAAGCACAGGAAGTCATTCTGATATGACACAAGATCCTTGTTATACAGGCAAATTACTCAGAAGGTAAAGAAAAATCTCTTACAACCTCTTACTAAATAAAGCAGGCAAGTCATCCAAGAACAGAGAGAAAGCGGGGCTTCCCTGGTGGCGCAGTGGTTGAGAGTCCGCCTGCCGATGCAGGGGACACGGGTTCGTGCCCTGGTCCGGGAAGATCCCACATGCCGCGGAGCGGCTGGGACCGTGCGCCACAGCTGCTGAGCCTGCTCTCTGGAGCCCGCAAGCCACAACTACTGAAGCCCGTGCGCCTGGAGCACGTGCTCCACAACAAGAGAGGCCACTGTGGTGAGACGCCCGCGCACCGCAATGAGGAGTGGCCCCCGCTCGCCACAACTGGAGAGAGCCCGCGCGCAGCAACGAAGACCCAGCGCAGCCATAAATACATAAATAAATAAATATAAATAAATCTATTCAAGAACAGAGAGAAAGCTAAAGTCTTTAGTTTTTATCAGTATATGTGCTACTAAAACACTTTTTGACAATTTCATGAATAAATCCATTAAACTTTAGCCACTTTTGACCACCACAATTAAAATTTCCTTTCTGAGAACCTGCTACAACTTTCTATATCCATCCCAATTTTTTCCTACACCTTCCTCCTTCTCATTCTAAAACAAAGAGTCGGTTTACTTTAGCAGAAAACTTCTCTTTTTGCTTAACACAAACCCATCCTGCATACCTTGCATACAGAGTTCCTCTCTCCCACTATTGCTGAGTAGAGACTCATTTACATATATTGATTATAACTTTTAATCACAGTCACTTCTATTTCACAGGGAAAACTAAGAGGTTAGGTAATTGTGACTATCTGTAATACACTAGCATTTCTGGCAGATCAGCAGAGCTTATGAATATACATCTCACAACTTTTTATAGCCATACATATCCCAAAGCTGCAAAAAATGAACACATTCATTAACAGATCCAAATATATAGCCTCTGTGTATCAATAAAAATGAGAGGCAAAAGTGTATAAAAATTATATAAACTAAAAATTATGCTTTGCAATTAATGTTTCAGTACCCTATCTATCCTACTTAGAAATGATCTAGGTTTCTATGAATATCCATTAATTAACTCAACTTAGCTTTTGTCCAAGAGTTTAAGTCACCTAGCGATCTTTGAAGCTACTTCAAAGAGGACATATTACAAAATACAATTACTATTGAAATAAAGTTTGCCAGAATAACAATTCAATTTGGTTAAACACAAATTTACATTTTTCATAATCTTAAACATATAGTTGATATATGCTAGCTTATTTGATCAGTAAATGAACAAGTTTATGAAAAACATACCCAATTAGAATAAATATGTATCAAGAAAATATACTTATGCTTATTGCTAATACTCAGAAAATATAGCTCTTTTTATTAAACTAAGAATATTAAACTAGTGTCATTTGCCAAAGATTTACCTAAATAATGTGAACTCAAATTCCTAAGCCATTTGCATTAATATTTTATATATATATAATGAAATTTTTAGAAGATCAATTTCCTTAATTTATGGGAATTTTAGAATTAGATAAGGCTTACTTATCTCTAAATCACTCTAAGTAGCACTCTTTTAAGAGATTTTATAATCTGGTAGTACCATGAAGGAAAGAAAATATTACATACTCACAGGCACATAAACATATATACAGACCCAAACAGAGAGCTTATAGCTTCAATTTTTAAATTTCAGTCAATTTTGTATTTCAGCCAAGTAGGAAAAAAAGGGGGTTTTCTCATCAGGTACAAATTTTAATTTATTAATTAATTTTATTTATTTATTTTTGGCTGCACTGGGTCTTCATTGCTGTGCGCGGGCTTTCTCTATAGTTGCAGAGAGCAGGGACTACTCTCTGTTGCGGTGCGCGGACTTCTCATTGCGGTGGCTTCTCTTGTTGCGGAGCGCAGGCTCTAGAGCGCAAGCTCAGTAGTTGCGGCGCACGGGCTTAGTTGCTCCGCAGCATGTGGGATCTTCCTAGACCAGGGCTCGAACCCGTGTCCCCTGCATTGGCAGGTGGATTCTTAACCACTGTACCACCAGGGAAGCCCCTAGGTACAAATTTTTCATTGATTTGAGTTTCAAGTAGACAAAATAGAAAAAAAACAGAGTAATAGACCAGATTCTCTGCTATGCTTCACCCACAGAGGCAAGATTTCTATAAACTATTTAGGACATTTACAGAGGTCATCAAAAGTTCAGCCCATAAAACCAAAAGAAGCTAGCACCAGAAATCAAGCCAGTACTCAAAAAGAATACAAATCAAGTCCTTACTGTGCTGCTGATGGACAGGAGTCTGGAACACAGGTCCACATGTGGGACTTGCTGTTGAATACCTGTGTAAGGTCGGATCTTAACAAACGGCACCACGAAACAGAGGAAAGCTTCAACTGAGCTTTGTTAGGGAGGGCTCCCGGGCGAGGTTCACTGCCCGAGAGAAAGGGGCCAGAGAAGTCGCACACGGGCGAGGGTTGGGCAAGATTTTATAGGGGAAGAAGGGAAAGGGGTGTGGTGAATCTGGGAGGGCGCAGGGTATTCCTTATTTGGTGGTCTTTTCGGGTATCCTGGGGGACCGTTAGTCCCGCCCCTCGAAAGGCGGGAAGGCTGGGCTGGTCAGTTCCTGGAACTGGGTGGTCCGGAATGTCTCCAGGGCAGTTTCTGGAACTGGGTGGTCCGGAGAATTTCGGTCTGATGCAACCTGTGAATCTGATTGTGTTCCCCTGCCTCGGGCCTGTTGGCCTTACAATCTGGATCTCCAGTCAAGAGTAGAGCACAAAGGGCATGAGGAGTTCCCCTTGCTTGGATGGAGTAAAGAGGGATTGAGGGAGAGGTCCAGTCACATATGATTCATGGCACCACACTATTGAAGACAAAAACTGGACAAGTCAGGATCTTGATTTTATTCAGGCTATTAGAGAGAGTGGATTAGAGTATCTCAGCAAGTGGTTTTGCCTTGGAGTTTCATAGAGAAATGCTATGGTCTGAACTTTTGTGTCTCCCCAAAATTCATGTAGAAATCCGAATGCCCAATGGGATGGTTTTGAGGTGGGGCCTTTGGGAGGTGCCTAGGTGTGAGGATGGAGCCCTCATGAATGAGATTAGCGCTCTTATAAAAGAGAATCAATGGAGCTCCCTATCCCCTTCTGCCATGTGCAGATACAGCTAGAAGGTGCCGTCTATGAATCAAGTAGCAGGCGCTCACCAAACGCCTAATCTGCCAGCACCTTGATCTTAGACTTCCCAGCCTCCAGAACTGTGAGAAATAAATTTCTGTTGTTTATCAGCCACGCAGTCTGGCATTTTGTCATAGCAACTTGAACGAAAACAGGAAGGATCAACAAATTGCAGATAGAGTGATTTACAGTTGGCATTGTTTTGCAAACAGGGGAAGTCTCAGTTGGTTAGCTGAACAGGAAATATTTTCCCCTGTGGTTAGCTAGTTTCAGGTGGACCAAACAGTTCTAATCTCAGCTAATCAATCATGAGACAGAAAATGGAAGTTGGACATTCTGAGTCTGCTCATGTCAGAGGATTCAGGTAAAAGGAAATTGTCACAGGTAAATGGTAGGGTCACCTGTGAGTCTTATGGGAACCATGAGAAAGTTGGACAGCAAATCTTATTTAAGTTGTATTGGGAGAAGTGGTTCTTTATAGTAAGCCATTTCTCAGAACCTGAAAGGGTAGAGGAATTTTGGAAAACAAAGGGTTGGGGGGATTTCTTAAGCACCTCTATTTTCCAGGCTCAGGTAAGGTTTAACATTGACACTATATAACACAATCTAATCATGGGTGTGACACCAGGGGCAGAGAACATTGGGGCCATTTTAGAATTCTGCTTACAACAGGGGTAGTTCAAGAAGCTGAGAAAGTTGCCTAATAACTTCAGTTTTCTCTGAGGTATGTGTGTGACGGGGAGGGTTGACATAAGGAGGAGGGCTGTCTAGAGATTTGTGAGGGCTTGAAATGATTACTGTGAAACATAGAGTAAGTGAATTGAAGATATTGAGTAGACACGTTATTTAATACCAGAGACTGTAAATTTGCAATGGCTCTAATCCACTAAGTTATGTGGTTGTGTAATTTTCTCCAGGAATCTTCGGCAGATTTGTTAACTGAGTGTATGAGTGGAAAAGGAGATCAGTGGACTGATCCAGGTTAAGTAATTCTGGGTGAATAGAAGTACAAAAGGACATGGCAGTGGATGGTAACAGGAAGAGGTTATGGACATTGGGGGTCAAATCTAGGTAGAAAAAGAAGAAAGAAAGAGGGGAAAGATAGAATAAGGCAAATGGAGGAAACAAAATGACTAAAAATCCTGAAGAATTCAAATAAATAGGTATAGTGAGTAAAGAAATGACACAGCTGAAATGAAAGGAAGTTCTGGATAAATACTGGACTATTGAGATTTATTATTTCAGGGATGGAGCATCATGGTGATAAAGTCTAAAATGTAGTCATGGGTATAGGTGGCTAAAGTACAGTAAAAGAAATAGACTGTAAATCATGTGGTAAAGCTCCTGAGAAATGTAGAAATGTGGTTAGCAGATGTCAGGGATAAGAAGGGGCATAAGGTGGGAGAATAAAGATGGCAAAGGAGAAATTTTTTCCTTGTCAGTGAGAGAATAATATTTTAAAAGTAGTAGTGAGGAGCTAGAAAAAAGACAACACAATCTTTCAGATCTGGAGCAGCTGTTTAATTGAGGGAGTGACCTTCCTAGCACAGAATTTAAGAGGGAGGAATGTCAGTACCTTGTTAACATACATATTTCCCAAATACCTGGTACCTCCCTAATAAAAAAAAAAAAAGGGTAGCATAATACTTATATTTTCGTCAAAGGCCAATTTGCTGAAAATACCATCAAAACAACCTGCTGCCAAGACAAAGTTGAATTTATAATGTAGTGTTGATAAAGGTATTTTATATAGAGAGATAGAGACAGAGAGGAAGAGAGAGAGAAAGAGACAATTTACTTTTTTAAAAAAGGTGTCCAGTTGCATAGATTTATGCAACCACCACTACAATCAGCATACAGAACAGCTCCATCACCCCCCAAATTTCCTTATGTTGTTTCTTTGTAATCAAAATTTCTCTCCACCTCTAATCCCTGACAACTACTAATCCCTCCTACTTGGTCCTTATAATCCCTGGATGTCATATAATGGAATCGTACATTGTATTGATGTACCTATTCAAAAACAATCGGGGCATTTGCAGGTTTGGGCAATTATGAATAATGTTGCTATAGACATTCATATATAGGATTTTGTGTGAACATAAGTTTTTAATTCTCTTGGGTAAATAAATACCTAGGAGCAGTATTGCTGGGTCATATAAGTATATATTTAACTTAATAAGAAACTGCAAAGCTGTTTTCCAGAGCAGCTACATGATATTGTATTCCCACCAACAATGTATGATAGTTTCTTTCTTCACATCCTTGTCAGCACTTGTTGTCAATTTTTGTTTGTTTGTTTAGCCATTCTAATAGGTGTGTAATGGTATCTTACTGTGATTCTAATTTACATTTCCCTAATGGCTAATGCTGTTGACTATCTATTCCTGTGCTTATTTGTTATCTGTATATCTTCTCTGAGAAAGTGTCCTTTCAAATCCTTTGCCCATTTTTTAAATTGGGCTTATTCTTATTGTTGACTTTTGAGAGTTCTTTGTAAATTCTATATACAAGTACTTTGTCAGGAGATTTTAAAATATTTTCTAGCAGTCTACAGTTTGTATCTTATTTCTCTTAACAGTGTCTTTTGCAGAAAAAATATTTTGAAGTTTTGATGAAGTCCAATTTATAATTTTTTCTTTTATGGATTGTACTTTTGGTGTCATACCTAAAAATGCTTTGCCTAACTCAAGGTCACAGTGATTGATTTCTTTCTATGTTTTCTTTTTTTTTTTACTATTTTATTTATTTTGTTGCTCCAGGTCTTAGTTGCAGCCAGCAGGCTCCTTAGTTGCAGCTCTTGGGCTCCTTAGTTGTGGCATGTGAACTCTTAGTTGCAGCATGCATGTGGGATCCAGTTCCCTGACCAGGGATTGAACCCCAAGGCCCCTGCATTGGGAGCATGGAGTCTTAACCACTGTACCACCAGGGAAGTCCCCTATGTTTTCTTTGGAATGTTTTATAGTTTGGGGGTTTTTTGAGGTTGAGGTTTATTTTATTTTATTATTTTATTTCATTTCATTTCATTTCATTTTGCATTTGGATGTACAATTTTTTTCCCTACCATTGGCTAAAAAGAGCATCCTTTATCCATTAAATTGACTTTGTACCTTTGTCAAAAAGCAGTTGACTATATTTGTGTCTATTCCTGGACCCTAATCTGTTCCACTGATTATATGTGTACACTTTCACCAATATTACACTGTGTCGACTACTATAGCTTTATAATGATTCTTAAAATTGGGTAGCGTGCATCCTCTAATTTTGTTCTTCAAATATTCTTTTCTGCACTAATTTCATTCTCCTTTCCTCCTGCCTCTCAAATGCATTAAATGTTAGACAATTTGATATCATCCTACAGTTCCCTGAGGCTCTGTCCAATTTTTTTCCAATATTTTCTCTCTGGTTCAGATTGGATAATTTCTATTGATCTTCAAGTTCACAGACAATTTCCTCTTTTCCATTCTGCTATTGAGCTATTGAGTCTTGTTCTGGTAATTCTGACATCTGAGTCATCTCAAACTGGGATTTGTTTTTTCCCTTGTGAGTTGCTACAATTTTCTTGCTTCTGTTTTATTTTTTTAACATTGAGTAATATTGCATTATATCCTGGATGTTTTAATTGCTATGTTATGAGACTCTAAGGTCTGTTAAAATCCTCTGGAGAATGCTGAGTTTTTCTTTGTTTTGCTTTAGCAGCTAGTTGTCCCAGTTGGGTTCAGGCCAAATGTCTTAGCCTGCCTTCTTTGGGCCATGGTTCCAATGTAATTTCAGTTTTCAAACATTTGCAGTATTATTTGGATCTGTTCTATATGTTTCCCCCAGGGGCTAAACGGCCCTGGGTAGTGGTCTTTACCATAGACCAATGTTCAAAGCCTTTGGCCTTCTTTATCAGATTAGTTTCACACGTGAGTTCCTGGGGTGATCCTAGAACTTCACACACGTGTATCTATAGGATTCACTTTTTGAGCTCCCTTCTCTCAAAATCTCCACAACATTCTCTGGCTCCCAGGGTTTCTTCCCCTGGTCCTCTGGCCAGAATGCCTGGCTTTCAGTCTTCTGTGCTATCAGACAGACACCTGCCACAACTGGATCTACCTTCAAGGCAGATCAGCAAGCTCAGCTGCTGATGCGCTAACTGCCCTCAGCCACTGCCCAGAGAGAGTGCAGCTTTGGAAGTGGAGCCCTGCAGAGCCAATAGAGGAAAACAAAACCAGGATATTTCCCCATTCTCTCCATTCTTCAGGGGTCCCTTTTCCCATTCCTCTTATTTGAGAGTGATTTTCTCTTGGCTGTGCCCATTGCAATGTTCCAGAATTTGGGTTGCCTTGAGACTAAACCAGGAAATAATAGAGGGAAAAAAACAGGGAACTCACTATTGGTCTTACTTTTGAGTTTTGATTTCCTCCCTAATTTGTCTTCTATTATTTACTTTTCAGAGTCCTTAGTTTCTTTATGTATTCAGTTCAGGATTTTATTATAGTCACTGGGAGAAACAGAATAGAGTATGCTTATGCCATTTAACTAGAGCTGGAACCTATACTTTTAATAATAATTCAAGAAATTTTGCTATGTGGGTGTGACCTATTGAGATGTACTTCCACAAGCTGTATGTTAAGTAGGCTGTATTGCTTTAAACATATTTGAAGTAGAACTCTCTTAGCTTAAAAATAATGTCTTTTGTGCTAACAAGCACTTTCATTTTCACAAGTCTTATAAATTTGTCTTTTTACAAATTATGGCAATGCTTAAAGTCACATGAGTAGACATTCCCTCATACCATAGACTTGAACTTGTGGTACATAGCAGCAGGCAGAGACTTTAAAGATGGTTATGGGGGCTTCCCTGGTGGTGCAGTGGTTGTGGGTCCGCCTGCCGATGCAGGGAACACGGGTTCGTGCCCCGGTCCGGGAAGATCCCACATGCCGCAGAGCGGCTGGGCCCATGAGCCATGGCCGCTGAGCCTGCACGTCTGGAGCCTGTGCTCTGCAACGGGGGAGGCCACAACAGTGAGAGGCCCAAGTAACGCAAAAAAAAAAAAAAAAAAGATGGTTATGACAGAGATATGCTTGACTTGATCCTTGCCTAAAGGCCTAGTTCTAATAGCCTTTGTTTTGTTCCAAAGGCTACTCAGTTTTATAGTTTACCAATTGGAGACAAAAAGCCTATTCAATTTTGTAATTTACCAACTGAGGTGAAAAGCATTTGCCACTCCCAACCCTGAAAGTTCTTGAACTTCTCTGTTCTCTTTATTCCTTTCCATTTCTGCTTATAAAAAAGTCAATTATTTGAGTGCTTCTCTTTCGTGAAGCATCTTGTCAAATGCAGCCAACACTAACCAACATATACAATTAACATTTGTTTTCTACTTTCTTCTCCCAGAGCTACAAGCCTACTACGTTCATTATTTACCTTCCAAGTTATCGTAGGTGACAGTTTTATCAAATATTCCAATGCATAACATAATCATTCTTCCAGCTTATAAAATCAGCTTACTTGAACGCTAAAGCCACTTCTACAAAAGGAAGGTTTTTATTAAAACACACCCCATCTCTGGGTATCAATTTCTGTATCAATCAATATATGCCAGGTTTTGTCAAAATTTTAATGACATACAATAACAAAGATTTATTTCTTGTTCATGCTGAATGTCTGTTGCTGGTTGCTGAGGACTTCACTTTACAGCTCCTCACTCTATGTAGGCTCATGGAATCATGATCATGAACATTGCCAGACTCAAAGCAGAGAGAAAGAGAGTTCCAGAGGATGACAAAATAGCAATTCAATGCTATGGCCCTTGTTGACACACAATCTGCTTACAACTGATTGGCCATGTCGGGGAGAAAGAAATTTTCCTCTGCTCTTCCAGGCTCTTCTGGCTGGTCTAAGAATTAAAGTTGACATGAGACAGATTAAAAGTAGAAAATCAAACAAAAGTTTAATAACATGCATACATGAGAGAGACCCAGGAAAACTGAATAACACACCCAAATGGCTGAAATCCTCACCTTAGACATCATCTTCATCTAAAGACAAAAGAGGGTGTTGGGAGTTAGTGGTTTGGGACTTCAAAGGGGAGGAAAGCAATTGCCCTGGAGATGGAGAAGCAAATGTTTGGTAAGCAAATGTTGCTGGATCATGCAGAGACAGTGGGACACAGAGAGAAATTTTAACAAACAGACTTTGCTAGGTTCCTCCCTGTCTACATGCCTAGTTCATACTACAGTCCTCTATTTACATTCTTCAGGCAGCTAGGGGGTAAGTCAAAGTTTCTTCCTGAGTCTTTTGGGCCATGATTGTTTTCAACTCGAAATTATCCACATACCAAAGAGAAATTTTGGGGTGGTAAATTTTGTTCCCCTATGGCCAGAACTAGTCATGTAGTCCCATTCAACCACAAGAGAGTCAGAAAGCACAACCTACCACATGTCCTGAAGGTAGAGAGCAGGAAGTATTTGTGGACAGCATAATCCAAGTGCATATGAACTGTATAATCAAATGTACTCTAGGACTATATAGAGGCCAAACTTCACTCAGTTGCACCCCCTCATCCATTCTCAGACTTAAGAGGCCCCTGACCAGCTTTAATAGCACAAGTACATACTATGTACCTTTCTCCTAGACTTCCACAAAAGGATCTGTGGTGATTTTGTCAGGTAACTATGCCAGGTAAAAGAGAACCCCCTGACCCTGAGATAAAACCAATTCATTGATGCCCAGACCACCAAATTTATCTACCAGAGACTTAAAAGAATATCAGATTATAACTGATGCTTTGACCAGAATCAACAAGATCCATGGGGCAGCAATCATCCAGGTTAATTTTCCCAGTTTCTGAATATATAGATAGAGCAAATGGCATCACTTCCATTAAAACACCTCTTGATCCACTCCCCCCAGACAAAAGTAAGTCTGTTATAATAGGAAAAGCCAAGCAGAAGCCCCTGCTTGGAAAAGAAGGAAATAAAAAGTAAATTCCTTTCAAACCTGTCAAATAGCTGTTCTATAGAGTGTTGAACTCTACAGATCTAGCATGAAGCAAAAGAATCACATGACTATTGAGCTATTGATGATATGGAAGTGACCTCATTCAATTTCTCTTAGAGGTAAATGATGGACAAGCAAATAACCTTTGGCTATTCTTTCCACACAGGTTCTTTGCCCTGAAGAACTAACAAGAACATGCCAGATTCAGCTAATTTGGTAGCTTGAGAGAACAACTGGTTTTTCCTGTTTGTGAGCTATACTTTCAATTCAATAGTTTTAAGAACTATAATAGCATAGAAGCAAAGTATAAGTGACATCTGGAAACCTGAGGTTTAATTCCCTAAGCACTGAAATTTTTTGTATTTTAACTGTTTTGGTAAGCAATTCTTTAAAAATATAAATTGCCATAGTCCATGCTCTCTTTCTTTCTTGTTATCTTTTCATCTTTTCCTATGGAGTCTTAAGCCATTAAAGATTATAAACCATCAGCCTTGACTCTGCCTGAAGATACTGATCTGGGGAATGTCACTTTGTGTGCATAATGCTTGCAGTATCATCTGCACCACAAATAATTTAATTTAGTCTTAATTTCTCTGGGCCACTCTTGGAAACTGCAGTTATTGTGCGATATTATAATGCACTCATGCTTTCAATAGGTTTGCCAGATTTAGAAAATAAAAATATAGGATACCCAGTTAAATTTTGAATTTCTGATAAACAATAAATTCTTTTTAGCTTAAGTATTGTCACTTGCACAACCTAAAAGTTGCAAGTTCAGTTTTATTTGTGGATCTTACTGAGGACTGTAGCCTGGGAGACAGCCTCTTCAGATAGCTCTGGGGAACCGCTCTGAAGAGTTAAGGGAGGAGCCAGGATATATAGGCAGTTCCTGATGAAAACAAAACATGCAGTCTAACATCAAAAGATTACTGCTAATCACAAAAAAAAACAGACATCTAAAGTTAATTATGTTAGTGCTTTTCTCTATGGACCAATGCATTGAAATTATTCCTTAGATATACATCTCAACTATTTAAGGCCAGTATCCAGAAGCCTAGCCTGCTTCCTGTCTTTCTCCATCCTGAATTCCCCTCAGGGTGCTAGGGGTGGGGTGCTCTGCCTTGGCTGGTGGCTTGATCCTTGTACAGCTAGAACGGTGGGTGACACTCTGTTTACTGGAATGGCAGGCAACATTCCCTTTCCACAGTGTACTCCACATATTGCATATACTAAACAATTATTCATTGTTTATTTGGAATTCAAGTTAAACTAGGTGTCCTGTGTTTTATCTGGCAGCACTAATCAAGTACCAGTGAGATACCTAGTCCTGTTTGGCTCTAGCTGCCCTTAGGCTGATTTGTTACTCTAATTAGTCTGTCTTTAGGGTGTCAAAATTTTGCCTTTCAGATCTGTTATCATAGAAACACCAAAGCCGGTCCTCTGCCCCAGTGCCCCAGATTGCTGTTTTTCTCTCTTCCTTCACAGCCATCTCTGTTCTTCACTGATACTTCTACCCCTATTGCTACTTTTGCTGTCTGCCACCTTTTATCTATACTGTGCTCGTTCCTTTTCTGTTCCATCTTTTCTTCCTATGACAGCTAAGTGTACTGTTTGCAAGCATGGACTTAAAGGCAGACAAATTAGAATTTGAATCCCAGTTCACCTTTCAGTACATATGGGAGCTTCAGTAATTACTTAATATCTGTAAGCCTCAGGTTCTCCTTCTGTAAAATACAGGTACTAATGTCTACTTTATAGGGCTGTTGTGAGGGTTAAATGAGATTGATACAGGCAAACTACTCAAAGGTACAACCCTTACTGGATTATTATTACTAAAAGAGCTTCAGGCCTTGGGTGCTGACTTGAATCTTTAAATGTGTTGGATGCCTAGACTTGCAGTTTAGGCTCTGCTGGATACTCTTCCCTGGTGAGCTTTTGTACTGCCTGGCTTGTCTTCACCACCATTACCAACCAGTTCAGGTCCGTTCAGGAAATATGTGTTAAGTTTCTACTATGTGCTAAGCACTGTGCTAGGTGCTGGAGATCCGGAGATAAATAGGATAGCACTGACCTCAAGGAGAGTGTTGGGCAGAAAGGATATATATAAATCAGATCACAATACAGTGAAGTAAAATATTTTGATATGCACAAGATGCCTCAAGATGTTATGGAACCACAGAGAAGTTCAGACCCCTGGGAGGAAGGAAGCAAGAAAAGGCTTGAAGTTTGTGATAATATCTGAACAGAGAATTAAGAGATGAATGGGGTTAACTTAAAAAAATATAGGCAGGGGCTTCCCTGGTGGCGCAGTGGTTGAGAGTCTGCCTGCTGATGCAGGTGACACGGGTTCGTGCCCCAGTCCAGGAAGATCCCACATGCCGCAGAGCGGCTGGGCCCGTGAACCATGGCTGCTGAGCTTGCGCGTCCGGAGCCCGTGCTCCGCAATGGGAGAGGCCACAACAGTGAGAGGCCCGCGTACTGCAAAAAAAAAAAAAAAAAAACCCAAAAAGCATATATATATATGTATATATATATATATATATATATATAGGCAGGAGCAGTGGAAACATTTTCTACATTCAGTGAACAGCATGAGGAATAGGAAAAGGTACTATGAATGGTATATATGGGGAAACTCAAAGCTGTTCAGTGTTGTTAGAGTATAAATTGTAAAGCTAGGAGAGGTTAATGAAAGTATTACTTTCTTTTGGTCATCAGTTTTGGGACTAATATCTTTACATCAATTGTGGGTATCATATATTTAACCCTCTATTTTCATTGTTGTTTTTGTTTGTCTAGAGTTTTGGTCATTTTCCAAGATGACAAAGCACATGTTACTGTTTTGTAATTAATAAGTGCCTCCATGTCCCTTTTTTTCATTTTAAAGCTTTTTGAACAGACTAAAAGGTCTTTTTTTTCTCTAAAAAGCTGTACTTATGTCATAAGGTATACTTTTTCTGCTGGTGTATTTTAAAAATACTTTAAATCTTTTTTTCCCCTTACAACCACACATAATTACTACTATTTTTAAAATAAATATGTATTCATTATATATTATCTATATCTATCTGTCTATCTATCTATCTACCTCTTAATCTTAGAATGGTGCCTAGCTATTATTATTATGCACCAGGCACATTTTACTTCCAAAATATATGGACAAACATTAAGATCTGATATATATTCCACCATCCGGGGAATTTCTCAAGATCATATTACAGAACAGTTTAAAGCCAGTTATTCTACTCTAACACAGTTATTTAATTTTATTTTACTGCTCTCTCTCCGTTTGTCTTTCTTGGACGTAGTTTTACTCATTTGCAATATAAAGAGACACAGGCTTAATTCATAGCGGCATTGTGTTAAGAGGAAAGGGACAATCCTACTCTATCTACTATTTGGCTGCGCTGCTTTGGGCGCGGCTCTGCCTCAGGGTCTAAGCCAGGGTGGGAGAATTGGTTGTTTCCAACCGAACAAGCTTTCCAGATGACTGGGTGGCAGCCTGCGCCACAGCGAATCTCTTTGGTTTTCACTGTCAGTGACAGTCATTTTTAGAAGCGGGTTTGTTTCCTTCCCGAATCCACCTCCTCACTCCCTGTCCGGGTCCTTCGCCCCAAAAGGAGTTTGACTTTACTTTCGCAGTCTGACACCCTGGCGCCCTCCGCCACCGGGCAGCCCGGCAGAGGCCCGCCACTGGAGTTACTCTGTCCTCCAGGTGCCCTCAGGACACACCCAGCAGGAGGCACTGCCCCGGACGGTGAAGCCTGCACCGGGGGTCGCCCTTGGGGCCGCCCGGGTGCCTCGCCTTCGGGATGGAGCCGGCCAGTGCAGACCTGCGGCCACCAGAGCGGAGCCGGGAACGGTATTCGCCCGGGCCGAGGAGGAAGCCGGAGCATTTGGGGGACTGGACCGCGGGAACCCGGAAACGCCTGGGCCGCACCGGGCCGGCGGCAGCGACGGCGGCGGGAGCGGGCGCTGCTGCGCTTCAGGGGTTGTGGGGGACCCGGCGGGCGCCGCAGCCTGGGGGGCCCGGCGGAGCTGAGCCGCCGCCCCCAGTGCGCGCAGCCGGCCGAGCGGCGCGGGAGGTGAGTCTGGCGCGCTCCTGGGCGGCTGCGGGCACGGGGAGGCCGGTAACCGTGGCTCCGGCCAGGGCAGTGATGTGAAATCCGTCTGAGTGAAGGGGACGGTGTGGATAGACTTTAAGTACTAGCTAAGTAGGGGTGGGAGTGGATGAAGTGACACGTTGTTAAGTCCGAGGGAATATATGAGGAATGTGCTGGGTGGAAGAGGAAAAAAGGGCCCGGGGAAAGGGGTGTGTCAAGTGAATGAAAACCACAGTGTTTGCCTTAGAGGCTGGGGCGTGGGGAGCCGCGGCCGGAGGGCCAGGCTGGCGGTCATTCCGTCAGCGAACTGTCCCGGAGCTCCTGCGCGGTGTGTGGCCCTGTGGCAGGTACCGAGCCACTAGACGGGGACGCTGCGCTGAAGAAGCCGCAGGGACTTTAAAAAATGGAAAAGCAGTCCTTGGTAAGGCTAATACATAGGCAAGGGCTGTCTGAGGCCAGGTGGGATTCCTATCAGAACAGGTGTGTGTGTTGGGAGAGGGTTCTGAGTGTTTAGGAAGGGAACATTTTAATTAACATTTATTTAAACCAACTAAACTCCGGGGAACGCTGGTTCAAATGAATTAAAGGATAATAATATTAAATGTAGTACTGGGCCTTGCTTAGTAAAACACGTGTCATTACTTTATGGTAGAAGACTGAATCTTTTATTATGTTCTATTACATGTAGTATTTGAAAATGGAACCAGAGTTAAGTTTTTTGTTTTCGATCAACACTCAACTTTGGTAGTTAAAGATGAAATTTTGGTACAGTTTCTCACTTCGTGCGCTTACTCATTTTCACTGGTAAACTCAGGTTGTTTCCTTTAAAGGCATGACTTCTAAATTTATATTTCTGGTCCTAACTTTCCTCCCAAGTATTGATTCTACTTTTTCAGCATCTCAATTTGCTTCTTCCCCTTTTCATTCCTGTGCTTAACGTGGCTTCTCTTTCCTCTTCTTACTTATGCTATAGCAGTGGCTAGACTTGCTGCCCTCAGCCTGTCTTCCTTCCAATAACTGCACCCCCATACTGCTTTTTAAAGCCAGAGGTCTTGTGTATTCTTTTCCCTCAGAAATACTCGGTGACTCTCTATTGAATCCAGAATAAATTTAAAGTTATTTAGGGTAGTATCCAAAACTCTTAAAAATTTGTAGCTGTCCATGGCTCCAATCAGATCCAAAATCAGAAATCAGTATCATTGGGCTGATAGCAAAGTGTCAGAGGGACCTATGCGCCCTTTGGAGGCTCTAGGAGAGAATCTGTTCCCTTTTTCATCCAGCTTTGGTGGCTGCCAACATTCCTCGGTTTGTGGGTGCATCACTCCAGTCTTCAAGCCTAGCATCTTCAAATCTCTTTTTGCTCCATCTTTACATTGCCTTCTTCTCTTGAGTATCTGTATTTTCCTCTTCTGTCTCTTATGAGGACACTTACGTTGGCGTTTAGGCCTCACTTAGCTAATGCAGAATAATTTTCCCATCTCAAGATCCTTAACTTAATTTCATCTGCAAAATTCCCTTTTCCAAATAAGGTAACATTTACAGGTTTTAAGGATTAGGACCTGTTGCTCAGTAGGGTTATCAGCAGTTGGGAAGAGTTGACCTAAAGCAGGGAAGGGAGGATAACTGGAATCTGCCGGCACCTTTGCTTCTGTTTCACCACATTTAACTGAGAATCGTCTGGAGTAATGGCTGTTGCTTCACTTCTGCCTTCCAGATCTTGTGCAGGTTTTGTGTTTAGCCAATACTGACCTGGCACCATATAGAGAAGGGGATTTGCGGAAATGTGTTTGAGTTTAACCAAGTTGATACAGTAATAATACAAGGACCATAATAATACAAGGATCATAATTTCCCTATATTTTCCTGTTATACACCATGTCATAGCAGTTTACACCCTTATACTGTTTCTTAAATTATTTGAATAATATGTGTCTTCCATGCTAGAGGATAAGCTCTATGAAGAAACAGATTATATTTGTTTTGTTCATCATTGTGTATCAGTGCTCATCATAGTTCCTGACCATAGTTAGTATTTAAATATTGATGGTGAATTGTGTGATACCTTTATTTTCTACTTCTGACCGCATCTCCTGAATCTTGAAACCTTACTAATGGTTAGTGCCTGTGGACCTGTCATGGAGGAGGAATTTTTCCTCTACTCTTCTAGGTTCTTCTGGCCCGTCTAAGAATTAAATTGACATGAGACAGATTGAGGAGAAAAATCACACAAAAGTTTAATAACACGGATACATGGGAGAGACCCAGGAAAACTGAGTAACTTGTCAAAATGGCTGAAACCCTCACCTTACATACCATCTGCAGCTAAAGACAAGAGAGGATGTTGGGGGTAGTGGTTTGAGGCTTCAAAGGGGAGGAAAGCAATTGACATGGAGATGTAAAAGCAAAAGTTTGATAAATATTTGCTGGGCCATGCAGAGACAGTGGGACACAGAGTGGACTCTGATCTCTAGGCTCTGCCTAGAGTTTCCCTCCACCACACATAGCCCATGTTCTTAATTCTTTGCAGATATCTCTGGTGATACTGTGGGAACAGGCCCTCTATCTAATTTTTTTTTCTTTTTTTTATCAGTTAGGGGAAAGGTCAAAGATCTTGCTGAGTCTTTAGGGCCTTCACTGTTTCCAGCTTGAAATAACCCACATGCCAAAGAGATATTTTGGCATGACAAGTTTTGCTACCCTACAGATCCTACCCGGATTGTACAGTAGTCTCTGTTCTTTGTAGAATACCTTTAACATCAGCCTTTAGCTGTAAGTGGTGGGAAGTGACCATAGCAGAAAGTGGTAGAGCAGAATGGCACAGGGATGGGGAAATGAGAGGGTGAGAAAGGAGTACGTTTTTACATGGCACCTCACATTAGAAGGGGATCTTAGGGCTAGATTTATTAGGTCTTTATGTTTTCCCAGTCACTGACATTATGTAAAGAGTACAATAATATTGAACAATTTATAATCTAAAAATTAGAATGCAGATAGGTTTTATGTTTGTTAAGTTGAAGAAATATTTGAGTACTATTGATTTTATCTGAATGTAGGAGTGGAAACTCTGCAGTCTGTAGAAGAACAAGTTAAAAATTGACACAGTACTCTAACTTACATACAAGTGATATTGTCTTATGTAAACAGATACCTGATACCTTGAGGAAGAAAAGGAAGGAGAAACAATGAAAAGTTGTTTAACTTAGAATGTAATAGGAGCCATAGAATGTAAAGAGTCAGTTGTTAAGTGTTGTCGAGCAGGATTTTGCTTTTCTTAAGCACTTAAGAGTGAACTTAAGTTCACTAACTTAGTGGAGCTTATTATTTTTATCGTAGAAACAAAATTGACTATGTCAATAATGTAAAGTACCTTTAATTCATATTTCTTTCGCTTTTATAAATAAGATTTTGGGTTTTCCACAGGATCATTATGGACTTCAAGTACAACATATTGTTGTTACTTTTGGAGAATACTGTCTCTACTTCTGAGATAGTTTGGCAGGAAGATATATAAATGCCAGTGTCAGAAGTAAAGCCAGTTGTGATGAATTTTGTCATTATTTAGTACACGGTTATAGGTTGCAGTTTTAAAGTTTTGGCATCATGGAAGATAATGAACAAAAAATTGCAGCTGAGGTCAGCATTACTTTTTCTGTTCATTTACTTGGAAAAACTTTAAAAGGTTTGTTTTTATACCAATAGCTGTTTCTGACTAGTGTAATGTGAATTTATATTTGCATAGCACTTTAAAATGTGTTTTCATATGTACTCTATTGTGTCATTAACCTAAAATAGATTATAATATTATACTTAGGGAGTATATTTCAGAACTAATGTTTAGAAAATGTAAATATAGCTCACTCTAAAAACCTTAAGTTAGAAATTTAACCTTTTGTTTTTATAATAGAAGGAAAATTGATTTGCAGAATTACTTAGGTACTTAGTAGTCTTTAAAAATCTGTATACATTTTTTTTTTTTAAGTTGCTAGTCTCTATCCTGCCTAAAGGAGTTCCTTTAGCATTTGTTGCAAAGCTGGTCTGGTGATGCTGAATTCTCTTAGCTTTTGCTTGTCTGTAAAGCTTTTGATTTCTCTGTCAAATCTGAATGAGAGCCTTGCTGAGTGGATTATTCTTGGTTGTAGGTTCTTCCCTTTCATCACTTTAAATATATCATGCCACTCCCTTCTGGCTTGCAGGGTCTCTGCTGAGAAATCAGCTGATAACCTTATGGGAGTTCCCTTACATGTTATTTGTCATTTTTCCCTTATTGCTTTTAATATGTTTTTTGTCTTTAATTTTTGTAAATTTGATTACTGTGTGTCTCTGTGTGTTTGTTTCTCCTTGGGTTTATCCTGCCTGGGACTCTGTGCTTCCTGGAGTTGGTTGACTGTTTCCTTTCCCATGTTAGGGAGGTTTTCAGCTATTATCTCTTCAAATATTTTCTCAGGTCCTTTCTCTCTGGCTTCTCGGTCTGGGACCCCTATAATGCGAATGTTGGTGTGTTTAATGTTGCCCCAGAGGTCTCTTAGGCTGTCTTCATTTCTTTTCATTCTTTTTTCTTTATTCTGTTCTGTGGCAGTGATTTCCACCATTCTGTCTTCCAGGTCACTTATCCATTCTTCTACCTCAGTTATTCTGCTATTGATTCCTTCTAGTGTATTTTTCATTTCAGTTATTGTATGTTCATCTCTGTTTGTTTGTTCTTTAGTTCTTCTAAGTCTTCGTTAAACATTTCTTGCATCTACTCAATCTTTGCCTCCATTCTTTTTCCCAGATCCTGGATCATCTTCACTATCATTATTCTGTATACTTTTTCTGGAAGGTTGCCTAACTCCATTTCATGGAGTCGTTTTTCTGGGGTTTTATCTTGTTCCTTCATCTGGGACATAATCTTCTGCCTTTTCATTTTGTCTGACTTTCTGTGATTGTGGTTTTCATTCTGCAGGCTGCACGATTGTAGTTCTTCTTGCTTCTGCTGTCTGCTCTCTGGTGGGTGAGGCTATCTAAGAGGGACTGGGTCTTGCTCTGGTGGGCAGGGCCATGCTCAGTAAAACTTTAATCCACTTGTCTGCTGATGGGTGAGGCCATGTTCCCTCCCTGTTAGTTGTTTGGCCTGAGGCAACCCAGCACTGGAGCCTACAGGCTGTATGGCAGGGCTAATGGTGCTCTCTGGGAGGGCTCATGCCAATGAATATTTCCCAGAACTGCTGCTGCCAGTGCCCTTGTCCCCACAGTGAGCCTCAGCTGCCTGCTGCCTCTGCAGGAGACCCTCCAACACTAGCAGGTAGATTTGGTTCAGTCTCCTATGGGGTCACTCCTCCTTTTCCCTGGGTCCTGGTGCACACATGAGTTTGTGTGTGCCCTCCAACAGTGGTGTCTCTGTTTCCCCCAGTCCTGCGTAAGTCCTGCAATGAAATCCTGCTGGCCTTTACAGTCAGAGTCTCTGGGGATTCCTACTCCTGTTGCCAGACCCTCAGGCTGGGAAGCCTGAAGCGGGCCTCAAAACTTTTGCTCCAGTGGGAGAACTTCTGTGGTATGCTTGTTCTCCAGTTTGTGGGTCGCCCACCCGGCGGGTATGGGATTTGATTTTATTGTGATTGCACCCCTCCTACCATCTCACTGCAGCTTCTCCTTTGTCTTTGGATGTGAGGTATCTTTTTTGGTGGGTTCCAGTGTCTTCCTGTTGATGGTTGTTCAGCAGTTAGTTTCGGTGCTCTCGCAGGAGGAGGTGAGCACATGGCCTTCTACTCCACCATCTTGAGCCAATCTCTCTATATAAATGTTATTACAATTTAAAGACATTGACTAAAGATTTAGTTTTGTGGAACTTTTAGTGGCTGAAGACATAACAGCAAAATACAGATATTATTGTCTCAGTAGAATAATGGGCTTCATACACAGACCTAAAGATTATACATGTAACCTATTGGATATAATGTAGCCAGACTGATTTTCAGGTTTACCTACAAGTACCTGTCTCTGTTTGAAAAGATAAATAGAAATTATTAGTATATAGTGTTTTGAATATTTCAGAACTTAGTTAATGCATATCTAGTGCAATAATGATGGTATAAACAACTAATTTCTCACTAACCCTGATTAATATAAGGGTAGAAGTAGTAGTAGTGTGCATTAATGATATATATACTTTGTGTAATATATATTTTTTAAATGTTTAAGACCTGTAAAGTATCTCAGAATTGGCTGACAAAGCATTGTAAAGGCAGGGATCTTAGGGAGCGACTTTAATGGAAATGAGGGATATATAATTAGCATATAAAATGTACTTAAATTATACCTTCTAGCATGTTTGAAAAACCTTTTTTTCCCCCTTAAGAGTAATAAATACTGAGAAATTTTTTGAACCTTAATAAGCTTACTAATATTTTTTGCACACAATTCTAACCAAGTCATCATCAAATCCAAATGAATGGAGCTTATTAGATGAATGAAGTTTTTGTTGTACATTTTTCTTTCAAGAGGTGAGATGGCATTTAAAAATAATAAAATTCAACTTTGTAAATATCAAACTTATCTTAACAATTCAGGAGAAAAATAATGATTGGAAAGCAAGTACAAGATCTTTTATAGTGACTAACCAAATCCTGAAATATTCCTGTGCAAAGGACTTTTAGAAGTATTAGCAGTGTGACTGTATCGAATAAGTATGATTATAGTATACACACACGTACACAAAAATTATAACTATACAGTATTATTATGCAATAATTATACACTAATAATTTTACAATAGTTAATGATCAAATATGTTATGTATTACTATATGTATACTCAAAGTTTACAACTTAAAAATTGAGACACTTTTAGATGAAAAAATTGAAATTACTTTAATAAAATTGTGTGTGTATTAGAATTGGAAGAGACCTGAGAAATCATATACAATATTAAATTTTAGCAAAATGGCTTGAAATATTTGTAGCTTATATAACATTTAGTAGCTACTTGTTGAAAATTTTTAAGAAAACTTTTAAATAAATCTTTAAAAGGAAAAGAAAGGATCTTAAATGTTTATCAGTAGGAGAATGGGTAAATAGAAGGTCTGCTTATTTGTTGGAACAACATAGAGTTATTAAAAGCAATGAACTAGGTCTGTATATCAATGTAGATGGCAAAACAATGCTGAATAAAGTAAGGAAGATGCTGAATAATGTATACAGTTTGATACCATGTATGTATATTAAAATATTTAGGCTTACGGATATTTCTATATAGGTATATAAAATTTTAAAAGTGCACTGAAATACATACTCCAAATGTATGATAATAGGGGAGGGGAAAAGGAATAGGACTTAGAATTTGTCTTAAAGGGGACTTTAACTGTTGTGTTTTATTCCTTTAAAAAAGGAAAGATAAGCAAATGTGACAAGATTGACAATTGTTAGTTCTGGGTGGTAGAATCATGGATGTTTGTTATATTCTTGGTACTTTATTGTATTTTTAAAATCCATTTTTTTCCCTCAAGAAAGATCTATTATTTTTTAGGAGAATTTGGAACTTTGTGATTACAAGACTAGTTTCTATATAACTAAGAATCCCCAAAAGTTGTTGAAATCCTTTCAGTGGGACTATGAAATGGTCTAGGTATTTTATTTTACCTTTGCTGCTAATGTTCTTGAGTTTAGAGATTTCCAAAAAACTTAATAAAAATTGACAATCTATATCAAAATATTATTAGATGTCTTTGAGTGGTGAGATTATGGTTCAAATTTTTACTTATTAATATAATTTTTGTTTATTAATTTTTTCTCACTAATAATATGCTACTTTTTAAAGTAAATAAAATAATAAATGCTTTTTTAGAAAATCCAGAACAAACGAAAACAAAGGAAAGCAATCCGAATGAAATAGTGCCATTTACTCTAGTGACCAGGAAGAATACATTTTTCAGGTCTTAGCTGTTAAGGTAGAAGTGGAGCATCTAAGCATCCTGTCTCTTTGACATTGCTATAAATCTGAGAGCCTCACTGAACTCCAAGTGGGTTTACGGAGCTTAGTAATCGGGGTCTTTAATGGAACATGGGTAGTAATTTGTGGACTGGTTCATGACGTTTTTGAAAGTAAACTGAATGAGGCTCCATTTGTGAAAGAACCTAACAGTTTCTTATTATTGATATAAAAGTTTCTTGGATAGGAAATTTTTATGAAACAAAGAATAATCTGGAAACCAGAAGATTGGCAACACCTGAAAGGATAAAAGAAGGGGAATTTGGCGGTAAGAGAAAAAAAAGGTAGGAGACTAAAATTAAATCTTAAACATGAAATTGGTAAAAGATTGTTTTCAGTTATAATGAGAAAATATTATAGACTTTACAATGAAGAAACAGTGTTACTCTTGTAAATTATAGAGGTGGAACATAATCTTTTTTTGGTCTATTTCGTGTTTATGTATTTACTTTGCATTTAGGGGTTGTATTAAGTGAAAGTACTAACTTTTACCTATATTGTACTAAGTGAAAGTACTAACTTTTACCTATATTGTACTCCAACCAAACTAAGTATTTGTATATCTTAGAAATGCTAGTATTTTGAATTTTTTCATTTTGAGTTTTTTCTTCCCTTAGGCAGAATTGTAAATTAAATTGTAATTCTTTACACGTGATCTAGTGCAAATGAGCATGTGTTTGCATGTATTTTACTTCTCGACTTCATATTAGAAAAGCAACGCCGTTCTTTCCTCCGGTGTGTCTCCTCTACTCCTCATACAGAATACTTCACTTCTGACACTTCTGGTCATCACATGTATGTGAGGTTTTTCCCCACACCAAGCAATTCTCTGCAACACCAGCTGGATGTCCTACTTCAATTCTCACACTGTCTGTCTGGAGATGGTATCAGATCCCACACGTTAAGGGCTCAGTCCCACAAGACTGCTCCCACCCCACTTCATATGCCAATCACAAGTAGTAGGTCCTCAGGTTATGCACAACTTCTGTCTGACTTGGACTTGGCTACAAATCAGAGGTTCTCACGACCTTCTCCTCATGTTTGATTAAATTGCTATAGTGGCTCACAGAACTCAGGGAAACACTTATGTTTACCAGTTTATTAAAGTATATGATAAAGGATATAGATGAACAGTCAGATGAAGAAATACATAGGTCTGGGCAAGGTCTGGGAAGGTCCCCAGCACAGGAACTTCTGTCCCCATGGAATTGGGGTGCCTCACCTTCCCTGTGTGGATGTGTTCACCAACTTGGAGGCCCTCTGAACCCTATAGTATTGTGATTTTATGGAGGCTTCATCATGTAGGCAAAATGGATCATTAACTCCATTTTCAGCCCTTTTGCCTTCTCAAGAGATGCGGAGTAGGGGAGCTTGGGGGATGGGGCTGAAAATTCCAAGCTTCTAATCATGGCTTGTTCTTTCTGGTGAGCAGCTCTCTTCAGAAGCCATCCAGAAGCCTGCCCAAATTTGCCTCACTAGAACAAAAGACACATCTATCACCCAGAAAATTACAAGGGTTTCAGGAGCCCTGTGTCAGGAACTGGGGTCAAAGACCAAATATTAGAACAAAAGATGCTCCTAGTGCTCTTATCACTTAGGAAATTACAAGTGTTTCAGGAGGCCTATGTCAGGAGCCAGCACCAGAGACCAATATATATGTTTTTCTATTATCTCACAGACTTAGAAAAACAAAACAAAACATTGTGAGAGACTAAAAATATTACGAACTGTATTATCACAGTGAATGTTTATATTGATGTTGTATGTACTTGGCAATGGAAAAGCAAAATTGTACAAATAGTGTATCCTGGCTTAGAATGTGACCTTTAAATTTTCATTTGAAAAGAAATCAGAGTATTGCTGTTATAACACATACATTATGGTCTTAGTTGTACAGAATAAACAAAAGACTTTCTTGAACAGGTTTGAAATAATTGTTTGACATTTTCCAGGAAAATCAGATGCATGTGCCAAATGCAGATTGCTGGCAACTTGTCCTCCTTTTATACAGAGATAAAGGCCACCGGGAAGTCTTTTGAAATTCTACAGTAGCTTGTAATGGGATCTGCAGAACTTGATATTTAACTTTATAACTGTTATTTTCAATTAATAATTATAAGACCTTGAACAAGTCATCTAACTTCTCTGTTCACTATTTTCTCTATTTTAAAATGAAGATATTGTACTAGATGATTTCTAAAGCATCTTCTACTTCTAAAATGCTATAATTTTATTTCACACTAGGATTCTTCTGCTAATGCAGATTTATAAAAATGAGATAGTTGGTTGATAAAGTGGTTGTGGCATTTTACATTCCCACTAGCAAAGTTGAGAGTTCTATTTGCTCTAAATCCTCTTCAACACTTGGTAGCATCAATTTTTAAGATTTCAGCTATTCTAATAGGTGTATAATGTTATCTCATTGTGACTTTAATTTCTATTTCTCTAATGACTGTGATGTTGAACATCTTTTCATGTGCATATTAGCCATTCATTTATCTTTTTTTGGTGAAATATCTATTGAAATCTTTTGTCCATTTTAATTTGGGTTGTTTGTCTTCTACTCATTGTGTCTTAAGAGTTCTTTATACATTCTAGGTACAAGACCATGGTCAGATTTTTGTGTTGAGAATATTTTCTCCCATGATGTGGTTTGCCTTTCATTATTTTTACAGTGTCTTTGGAAGAGTAGATTTAAATTTTGATGATGTCCAATTTTTCCATATTTTTCTTTTATGGTTTGTGCTTTTTGTATCCTAAGAAATCTCGGCCTATTTTTATTTGGCTATGATTTTCTCCTATGTTTTCTTCTTGAATATTTATAGTTTTAGCTTTTTTAAAAATAAATTTATTTATTTTTGGCTGTGTTGGGTCTTTGTTGCTGTGCGTGGGCTTTCTCTAGTTGCAGCGAGTGGGTGCTACTCATTGCGGTGGCTTCTTTTGTTGTGGAGCACGGTCTCTAGGCGTGTGGGCTCAGTAGTTGTGGCACATGGGCTCTAGAGCACAGGCTCAGTATTTGTGGCGTACAGGCGTAGTTGCTCCGTGGCATGTAGAATCTTCCCGGACCAGGGCTCGAACCCGTGTCCCCTGCATTGGCAGGCAGATTCATAACCACTGCACCACCAGGGAAGTCCCTGTTCTGGACTTCATTCTATCCCATTGACTTATTCTTCTGTCCTTATGTCAATATCAGTCTTAATTACTAGGGCTTTATAGTAAGTCTAGAATTTCAGTAGTTTAACTCCTTCCACTTTATTCTTCCTTTTCAAAATTGTTTTGCTGGTCTAGGTCCTTTGTATTTTCCTATAAATTTAAAAATCAATATCAATTTCTACCAAAAAAGTCCTTCAGAGATTTTGTTTGAGATCGAATCTTTAGATGAATTTGAAGCAAAGGATGTGACCTGGGGTGGAGAGGCAGTTGAATGATCATGCACACTACATTAAGTCCTTCCTTGAAGGAGGATCAGTGGAGCATCTCCAAGTCTACATATAGTGGTTGATAGTGTTGTTCAAATCTTCTATATTCTTACTGGGTTTTGTGTGTGTGTATATTCTATGAATTACTGGGAAAGGTGGGTTAAAATCTCACATTCTGACTGGATTTACCCGTTTTTCTTTTTAGTTCTGTCAGTTTTTGCTTTATGTATTTTGAAGCTATGTTATTAGCACATATAGATTTATAATGGTTAGATCTTCCTGATGTGTTGATTCTTTTATCATTACAAAGTGTCCTTTAATTCTAAAAATAATTCTTATGTAATCTGTTTCGCCTGATATTAATCTAACCCCTCCAACTTTCTCATAGTTATTTTCCTCATGGCTTTTATCATTTTCCATCCTTCTACTTTTTAACATATTTGTATCTTCATATTTAAAGTGAGTCTCTTAGAGTTAATATTAAATTGCTTTAGGAAAAATACAGAAACTTTGCTAGTTTTATTACTGGGGGAAGCCAGGTGGAGGGTACATGAGAACTCCTGTTCTATTTTTTTCAACTATGTAAGTCTAAAATTATTTAAAGAATGTTTATAATTGCCTGTTGGTTGGTGCATTTTTGTAGTAACTTCTCTAAAATTCTTGTCTGATAATTCCAACATCTGTATCAACTATATGTTGTTGTTGTCTGTTGATTTGTCCTTATTCATCCTAGTTGAGATTTTTTTCCCTGTCTTTTGGAATGATGAGTATACTCATTTTGGATTGTATCCTGGACATTTTGAGTGTTATGAGACCTTGGTTCCTACTTAAATCGTCTATATTAGTAGGCATCCACTGGAGAGGGAGGAATGGTGCTGCGTCTCCGCTGACATTCACCTTATGTAGGGCAGGAATGGTTGGCAGGGCTCTGCCCCCATAGTCTTTGTGGCTGCATCGTGGTGGGGGATGGGAGGGCCACCACCTCTGTTGTCATTTTTGCAGGGTTGGGATGGTCAGCAAGGCTCTGCCCCATAGATTATACAGCACCCATTTGGGAGGGTTGCCTCCTTCGGGGCTGCTGTCTTCCCAGTCCTTTGGTTGGAGACAGTGGGTTTTTTCTTACGGCTTTTTTGTTGTTGACCTACACCTGTTGGTGGTTCCAGGTTGTAAACTGCTGTCACACCCAGGGTGAGATACATGAATGGCAAAAAATCTCAAGATTTTTTAATCACTCAAGATCTGCAGTCTCTAGCCAGTCTCTTTTCTACAAGAGTCTCCTTGTAGTTGCTTTGTCTTTGGTCCAAGGTTTATAGTTGTAATTAGCAGGAAGAATAGGATGGAATGCACTTTATCTTGTTTGGAACCAGACATCTCTTACTGTTTTTTTTTTTTTTTTTTACTGGTTTTTAAAATATTTATAATTTCTGTATTTTCTATTTATTTGCCCTGTGTATTTTGTTTTTCAGGCAAATGAAGATAAAACAATGTCAGCCAACCTAAAATACCTTTCCTTGGGAATTTTGGTCTTTCAGACTACCAGTCTGGTTCTAACGATGCGTTATTCTAGGACTTTAAAAGAGGAGGGGCCTCGTTATCTGTCATCTACAGCCGTGGTTGTTGCTGAACTTTTGAAGATAATGGCCTGCATTTTATTAGTCTACAAAGACAGCAGTAGGTATCTTAGGTTTTTTAAGTCATTGCAATTTATTTAATTATTTTGGAGTTATTCACATGTGATATATATATATAGTATATATGTATAGGTACCTATATATATGACATATATATAGGTAACTACACATTTGAACACTTGCATTATTGATGAACATTTCAATTTTCATTTTATTAAGATGGTTTTAGTCTAGTAATAAAGGTATTTTATTCTTATCTATGTTATGATTCATGTCCTCTGGTTAATGCTGTAAATATGAAACAAAGTTTCTTGCATTAATAATAATTTGAGAATAAGTAATTTAGAGGAGTAATAATTTTTTACTAAAGTCAAGGCTTTTTAATTTTATTTGCTGCATGCTTAGTCCAGCAGTGACTAATTTGATATAGTTTTTTTTAAAAAAAAATCTTTATTGAGGGAATTCCCTGGTGGTCCAGTAGTTAGGGCTCCATGTGGTTAGATTATTTGGGGGTACATTAAAATGAAAAACAGACTTTTTCATGTTTTTATATATCAAACCAAATGAGAAGACAAGCAACAGATTGAGAGAAGATATTTACATCACAGGTAATCACTAATAATTAATATCCAGAATGTACAAAGAACTCCCACAACTCAATAAGAAAAAGATAAGAAACTCAACAAAAAAAGGGAAAAAAGATATAAATAGGCAACTCACAGAAGAGAAAACCTGGGTGGCCAATCAATGTATAAAAAGATGTTCAACCTCTCTAGCAATCAGAGAAATCAGATTAAAGCCACAAGACTCAATTCCACTACCCTCATACTGCTAATGAGAAAAATATGTGACAGCATTAATTATTTAAAAATTTAATTTTAAAGATGAGCTTATATTTTATATTTTTTCTGCTAAAACTAAAATAATCTTTAGGTAACTTTTGTTTTACTTACATAATTTTTTTTACCATTATTTTAGTCAGGAAAGGCTGAATATCAAGTAGCATTCTTTAGTTATTTTCATTTTGGAAACTAACACAACATTGTTACTCAACTAAACTGCAATAAAAATTAATTTTTAAAAAGGTATTTTCATTTTAAAACAGTTTTCATAAAGTTTGCAAGTTTTATGTTGCGAGAGAAAATCATCTGTGAAGTGTATTGTTGGTAAGGTGGTAGGGTTCTTTAGAATTTCTCCCTTTGGGGGTTTATATATCTCTTAAAGTTCTTTGGACATTTTTTTGTGATTGATACTGTGGGTTGGCTAGCTCAGAGTCCATTTTTAACTCCTTTCTCACTTTCTTATATCTAATGTGGAGAATATAAAAGAAAAGAATTGATTTTCCAGCTCCCTTGCAGCAGGGAGTAGTTAAGCAACATACAGTCTTGGTCAGTGAGCGGGAAGAAGATGCCTGCTAGCCCACTGTTTCCTCCTCCTCTTTTTTCCTTCTGGAAAGAAGAACCAGAGATGCATCAGTCAGTTGGCAATCTGTTGCAACAAATCACGTAGACAATACATGAAAAGCATGAAAATAAAAAGCCAATATATATACAGAGAGAGCTAGGTCCCTGATGTCATCACGGAGCTGCTGTAGCAGCTTTTGACCTGGACTCATGACATGTGAGACAAATCCCTACGGGTTTGAGCCACTGTTGGTTGGGTTTTCTGTTGTTTGAGGCAAACCCACCTCCTGATATCCTTCTTTTTATGATTAAAGTCTTCATAATTATTAATTGGCATTAATGGCTGATGATAAAATACATTATAAAATACAAGGTATCAGTATTATAATATTGCTATGATAAAGTAAGAATACTTGGTTGACAAATTAATACTTTGAGGTTTTGGTTATCATAAATATATATGTGTATATATAATCAATTTGATTTATTTCCCAATGAAAGATATATGTATATATAAAGATAATGCTCTTTTAATATGCTACCTTATAATATTTAATATTTGAAATATTAGCATCATTAAAGGTATACCTTATTTTACTGCAGATATTGTGTGTTTTACAAATATAAGATTTGTGGCAACCCTCCGTTGTCAGATGATGGTATTTTTTTAGCAATAAAGTTTTGGTTTTTTTTTTGCGGTATGTGGGCCTCTCACTGTTGTGGCCTCTCCCGTTGCGGAGCACAGGCTCCGGACACACAGGCTCAGCGGCCATGGCTCACGGGCCCAGCTGCTCCGCGACATGTGGGATCTTCCTAGACCGGGGCATGAACCCACGTCCCCTGCATCGGCAGGCGGACTCTCAACCACTGCACTACCAGGGAAGCCCTAAAGTATTTTTTAATTAAGGTATGCACATTATTTTTTTAGACATAATCTTATTGCCCAGTTAACAGACTACAGTAAAGGGTAAATATAGCTTTTATATGCACTGAGAAACCAAAAAAAATTCTTGTGACTCACTTTATTTTGATACTCATTTTATGGCAGTGGTCTGGAAATGAACCTGCAATATCTCTGAGGTACGTCTGTATATTTTAGACCTAAAAGGATCTTAACATGTAGCCAAATGTCCATTTTTTACAGGTGAAAAAACTGAGGACTTCAGAGAGAGTATGTAACTTATTTGGAGTTACTTAATTATTGATTTTGTCCATTTCATGTTTTTTCTAGAATGTAGTCTAAGAGCACTGAATCGAATACTACATGATGAAATTCTTAATAAACCTATGGAAACACTTAAACTTGCTATTCCATCAGGGATATATACTCTTCAGAATAATTTACTCTATGTGGCACTGTCAAATCTAGATGCAGCTACTTATCAGGTATTTAAAATACATTTCTAGTAGTGTTTCTAAGAAAGAAAGAAACAAACAATAATATTAGCTGTTTTCTTTTTCAGGTCACATATCAGTTGAAAATTCTTACGACTGCATTGTTTTCTGTATCGATGCTTAGTAAAAAATTAGGTGTGTACCAGTGGCTCTCCCTAGTAATTTTGATGACAGGAGTTGCTTTTGTACAGGTAACTATTCAAGATAAGTATAACTTTTACTTTTATCACAATTTCAGAACCTCATTTTGGAAAATATGGTTCTGTTATTTGTTGAAGAAAATTAATGCTTATTCTTACAACTGACATTTTTTGAGGGCTTCCTTTGAGCAAGATACTACATTGGGACTGTAAATGACACAAAGAAGTAGAATCAAGTTATCCGACGTAAAGAAATGAACAGTCTATTTAGGGAAATAAGACACTGTATGTAAAACAAAGCTGTTTTTTACTGAGTATCTGGACATTGAGATCAACCACTCCCTTCCTATTGTCTCTCAGCTTCCCTGATACCACTCGCTCCTGGTTCTTTTCACATCTTTCTAATGATTCCTTACTGGTTTCCTTCCTGGGGTCCTCTTTCTTGATATTCCCATTAGATATTGTGTTGTTGATAGGCTTGTTATTTCTCTTAAATTATTTCCTTATTTTTGGAGATTTCATTCTTTCTGAAGGTTTTTATTAACACATATGCTGATAGCTTCTTGGTCTGTGTCATCAGCTCTGGTTATCACCTCTAGTTTCAGATTTATATATCTAAAAGCACATTGGACATCTTTGTTTGGTTGTTCAATAGGCCTTATAAACTCAGTGTATCCAAAGCTGCACTTTACCTTTTCCCCACCAAACCTGTTCTTTATTTCTGTTTTTTCCAGTCATGATTTACTTAGCCTGAGAGTTGTCCTAGACTCTTCCTTTAGCCTGTACATCCAGTCAATCACTAAGACTTTCTGATTCTGCTTTCTAATACTTCTTGATTTTGTCCTTGTCTATCTCTAACACTTCCACATTTCAAGCCTTCTTTGTGTCTCAAGTAATCTTTTGCCTCCTAATTGATTTTTTTTTTTAACTTCTGTCTTATAATTCAGCCTCCACTTAGTCACCACTGTTGTCTATCTAAAAGAAATCCAATCATGTCAATCTACTGCCGTCCAAAGCCCCCCTCCCCTAAAATCACTTTCCTCAGAGTGTGGTATGTATATTTTGAATAAATATTTCTAATAGTTATTTAAGTGGTTATTAGAAAAATATAATTGGCATGTCAAACCCATATTTTCATAGATTCTGCTTAAGGTAAGGTAAAGTCGGTATTCAGTTTTTAAAAGTGAGGTATTTTAGGGCTTCCCTGGTGGAGCAGTGGTTGAGAATCTGCCTGCTAATGCAGGGGACATGGGTTCGAGCCCTGGTCTGGGAGGATCCCACATGCCGTGGAGCAACTAGGCCCGTGAGCCACAACTACTGAGCCTGCGCATCTGGAGCCTGTGCTCTGCAATAAGAGAGGCCGCGATAGTGAGAGGCCCGCGCACCGCCATGAAGAGTGGCCCCCGCTTGCCACAACTAGAGAAAGCCCTCACACAGAGACGAAGACCCAACACAGCCATAAATAAATAAATAAATTACTAAACTCCTACCCCCAACATCTTCTTTAAAAAAAAAAAAGAAAAAAAAGTGAGGTATTTTAAATTAAAATATCAAGTAGTAGTTTAGGGAGAACATACATTTGACAAAAACCACGAAGATGATGGGGAAATAAGTGAAGTTTTAGGAACACTGATCTACAGAATAAAGCTCAGAATGGTTAGCATGAAATGGACCTTCCATAATGAAACATCAGCTCCATACTCATTTTTGCTGCTCCAACACTTCACACTCTGAATTTCTACAACTAAACTGCTTGTGGAGGCTATTTTGTGCATCTGTGCGTTTATTATACTTGTTCTTTTTTTAAGGGTATTTTTGAAATTATAAATTACAACAGTGATATCACTATGGGAAAAAAAAAAATGATTCTAAGTTTTTCTTTCAAAAGCTCTTGTCTGCAATCCCCCAGGATGGTATTGGCTGCATTTTTACCTTAAGGTCTAAGAGTGGACTCTAAATATGTATTTTGTAAAATATTATAGGAATTAAACTTCAATTTTGTTTTTCTTTTTGTTCAGTGGCCCTCAGATTCTCAAGAGCTTAATTCTAAGGAACTTTCAGCTGGCTCACAATTTGTAGGCCTCATGGCAGTTCTCACAGCATGTTTTTCAAGTGGCTTTGCTGGGGTTTACTTTGAGAAAATCTTAAAAGAAACCAAACAATCAGTGTGGATAAGAAACATTCAACTTGGTAAGTTTTAAATGTTTTCTAATATTATTTTTAAAGGATTATATTGTTATGTTTAAAGATTTCTGTGTTTTCCTGTTGTTCTTAAAAATTTTTTGGCCACACCACACAGCATGCAGGATCTTAGTTCCTCAACCAGGGATTGAACCTGTGCCCCCTACATTGGGAGCACAGCATCTTAACCACTGGACTGCCAGGAAGTCCTATGTATCTTTAATTAAATAAACCTTTTATAAAAGTTGCTGTTGATGCAAATATCTGTCAGGGTTTTTGCCTTTTGACAAACTGTATTTTAAATGAATGTCTTTTCAAGAATGTGGAATTTTGGGTCGGTGCTCATAAGAATGTATGAAGCCTGTTTCTGTCCTCACCATTTGGAGCCTTTGTCTTTGGTTGCTATGTTTTCCACAGATGTTGCAAATAACATATTTTCCTCCTGGAAAAAGAGATTAAGATAGTAAAACAAACAAACAAAAAAAGATAGTAAATTTAATTATATGATGCAGTGTTATCAGCTACAGTCACCATGTTGTATATCAAATCACCACAATGTACACTTCAAATGTCTTAGAATTCTACTTATCAATTATACCTCAGTAAAGCTGAAAAAATAGATACTTAAATGGAGCAAGTTTGAAATGAAGAAATTGTCTCTTTAAAATCTTCCTATGCTTTTTTATTTCAAATTGTTACATTTTAGCTTTTAAATACTACAGCATTTATCTAACTGAAGGTGAATAGTTTAAAAGAAAAAAGAGATTGCCTTTGAATAGATATTTAAACTATTTGTATACAGTATTGTAACATTTAACTCCTCATACAAAGATTTCAGAATTTAGTATTCTTGTCACATTCATTTTGGAAGATGCTACATGTGAGAAGCAGCTCAACTGCAAATCAACATGTTCTGTTTTAAGCCTCTGTCCCTGTGACTTTGGAGCTCATCTTTGAAACCATTGTTTTTTTCTTTGAAGCCACTGTTTTTTTCTTCACATCAGCTTAATAGCTATACCATGTTTCCTGATAGCAGTCATAACAGGCCCTTCCAGGCCCTATACAGTGAATTGTCTGTAATCCTAATGGCCTGTATTTTAAGACAAACCTTCAAAATTTGATTAAAGTCCATCCTTTCAGCTGTTTTCACATATTATGATGACAAACAGACTGAACCTTCATTTTATCTCATAGTATTTATTTGTTTCTCTGCAAAATTTGTAGAAATGTATTGTGTGTTTTTTTTTAATAACTTCAAGGTAAATATTTTTGAAAACAATTAAATTAGCTTCCCTTTGTTCAGTTTGTCTAGAAGGCAAGTTCAGACTTGAAAAGCATTCACCATTTCAGAAAGAGTATATCTATAGCATAGTGGTTAAGAACTCTTGGTTTAGTAGTCTGACCACTCAAATCTTGATTTTTTTTTTTTTTTTTTTTGCGGATCGTGGGCCTCTCACTGTTGTGGCCTCTCCCGTTGTGGAGCACAGGCTCCGGATGTGCAGGCTCAGTGGCCACGGCTCACGGTCCCAGCCGCTCCGTGGCATGTGGGATCTTCCTGGACTGGGGCACGAACCCGTGTCCCCTGCATCAGCAGGCGGACTCTCAACCACTGCGCCACCAGGGAAGCCCCAAATCCTGATTTTATTACCTACCACGTGTGTGGCATTATAGAACTTACTTATTAACCTTCCTCTCTGCTTCCTCATCTATAAAATATACTTAATTATGGTACTTATTTCATATGTTGCTATGTGGATTAAATGAGATAATACATGTAAAGTGTTTAGAATAAAGTGCCTTGTGCTTTATTAGTGCCTAAGCACTTATGTCAGCTATTTACATTAATACGCAAATATCAGAAAAGAAAGAAATATTCAGGTTTGTATGAGTTACCCCAAATTTTCTCGATTTTAAGATAAAAATGAAAGGTCAGAATTCACAATTCTGTGGTATTTCATGGATTTATTATTCTTTGGTTTGACCTCATAACACAACCTAATGGTAATGGTAATAACTCAAAGTTTTGAAAAGGATACATAAATAAGTTATAGAACTCGAGATTACAAAAACAAAACAATGTATAGAAGTTTTCAAACATCAACGGTCAAAGATTAGCTAATTGATAAGATCCAGTATTAGCCACAGAATGGAGAAGCAGGAACTCTTGTTACCTTAGGTTGCTAGGAGTACAGTCTTCCCTTGGTATCTGTGGGGGATTGGTTCCAGGACTGCCATGGATGATCAAGTCCCTTGTGTAAAATGGTGTATAGTGTTTGCATATGACTTATACAATCTTCTCATATACACTGAATCATCTCTAAATTATTTATAATACCTAATACAGTGTAAATGCTTTGTAAATAAGTTGCTGTGCCGGCAAATTCAAGTTTTGTTTTTTGGAACTTTCTGGAATTTTTTTTTACATTTTTGATTCACGGATGGTTGAATCTGTGGATGCAAAACCTGCGAATATGGAGGGGCAACTGGTAGACTGATGTAACCTTATTGGATCTCAATTTGGGAATATATAACAAAATTTTAAATAAATTACAGCTTTAATGTAAAAATTCCATGTCTGGATAAGAATTTATCCTACAGATATAAATATTTATACAAGAGAACAAAGATAAATGTCCAAGTTTATTCATTTCAGCATTGGTTACAATTGTAAAAAATAGAAAACATTTAGAATACTGGTTAAATAAATTATCAATATGATTAAATGGATCATAGACTTCAAAACCACTCTGCCTGGATTAAAATCTTGAATCCATCACTAACCAGCAACATGAGTTTGGGCAAGTTTATTTAACCTCTCTTTGCTTCAGTTTGTTCATCTGTAAAACGAACTAGAAGTGTCCACCTCATAGGGTTGTTTTGAGTTAACATACATAAAGCACTTAGTACATTTTGTTGCATGTGGCATTATATGTGTATTTCATACTGTTATTGTCCGTACGATGGAATATTACGCAACTGATAGAAAGAATGCAGTAGATCTGTACATACTGACATGTGTGTACTCTTCTGTACTCTATACATTTTTTGTAATTATCAAGTGTCATTTTTATAATTAAAAAAGAAATGAATAATACCCTTGGAAGTGTTTATTTTTGTGATTTTGTATTATACCAGTATTATTTTCATGTTCTAAATTAGACATATTAAAATAATAGAGTTGGCATAAATAAAATTTTAGAAAGAACATTTCACATCCCTTTTAGTTCTTTTTCACTGTGGAATACTTTGAGTAGTTGTGGCTTTATAAAAAATTGCTTTACCCTGCACTCTTTGCATATCTTACTACAGACTGCCCCAAAGAGATGACCCCTGTAATATCCATTTCTTTATTCATAGTTTAGGATTGCTCCAGGAAATCTTAGATCCAGTAGTCATGTGATAAGCTCTGTGGTAGAAATAAGGGATTCAGCAGTGAATAAGACACATTTCAGGCTCTCACTGAGCTGACTTTCCCTAACAGTGAGACTTCAATAACAACATTCTGATGTTGCCTATGGCTGACTGTTTCTTAGCTCTAATTTTTTGTTTATTAATTATTGTACATCCAAAATTTCTAAATAAAGGAAAATGCTGGACCACATACCTGAGCTATTATATCTGCATGTATGAATGTGAATATATGAAAATCTAGATCTAGCAAATAGGAAGATATAAGATACAATGAAATACACCAAAAGTGAGCATTTTAGAAATATTTGAATGGGAGAGCCATTTAGTCCTGGAATGTATACATTATATTTTTTCAGTCCTCCAAAGTTGGTAATCTCTGTTCTTTTATATATTCCCATGTCTATATTACAGTCATAATATAGTACTAAGTATACTTTTCTTAAGTTTATATAATTATACAAGTAAAAAAATTTTAAAGTAGTCCAATTTTATTGAAAAGGAAAAGTTTAAAATTTGGAATGTTAATAGAAAAATATCTCTTCAGGTAAACTAAATGATGTTTGACATAGACTTTACTTTTATTTTAGGTTTCTTTGGGAGTATATTTGGATTAATGGGTGTATATGTTTATGATGGAGAACTGGTATCAAAGAATGGATTTTTTCAGGGGTATAACTGGCTGACCTGGATAGTTGTTGTTCTTCAGGTAAAGCATTTAAAGTCTTACATTTATGCTAATAAATTTTATTTTAATATAGAGAATCATAGTAGCTATGATATACTGATATGAGGAAGAAGGGTCCCTCCTATCAGTACTCTCATTATCTCTAGTTTATTCAGGGAAGTTAAAATAGAACTGATCTAAATGCTGTAATGAAAACTTATTTGAAAATGAATCATGAATGAACTTTATGGTATTTAAATTTAACATAACGAAAATGCAAGTTTAAGAATAAAAGTTGAAAGCTGAGGACAAATATAACTTGTAATTTTTCTACTGTTTTGATCATTTTACAGGAAGTCTGTGGTCAGCTATTTCAGGCTCAAGAAGCAGATCTAGATATTTAAATCTGTAACAGTTTATAGTTTATATTTTGGTTACATATTGGAGTACTCCTATCAAATTACCTCGGCTTATAACTTGAAATTATTCCAAGGGTTGAGTAATTTCATCTTCAAAAAATACTTACTGAGTACTCTGGAGGATACAAAAATGAAGATAGAAGTCTCTGCCTTCACAAAGCCTTTCTCTAGAGGTATTTGAAGCTGTAAGAAACAAGGTCCCTTAGGGAGGATGGGTGAAGGTGGCAAAGGATAATTGTGTTTTGAAAGCAGGAAGGATACTTCTATTTTTAATATAGGAGAAAAGGAGACAAGGGTAGTGAAAATTCAGAGAAAATTTGAGGTAGAGATAGGGTAAGTCAGGAGAGTTTATGTATGATGGCTTTTATCCTATCAAGGAGGGAAGCTCTCTTTCCTTAAGAGGGGCTAAAGACTTGAGAAAAATTTAAAAGGTTTGGTACAGTTGGTATGAGGGAGTAAATAGGGGAATGAGAACACTGCTAAGAAATACCAGGACTCAAACATCAATTTATAGTGAGCTCACTTGGCATAATTTGTGACTTTCTCTCATAAAGCTTCTACCATTTGAAAAGGTACAGTGAAAGTGGGTAACCCAGACTTGGGAGCTGATATGTAGGGTTCGGTAGAAAACAAAACTATGAGATATGGTAAAACTTTGTTATTTAAGTAGCCACAATTTGGAATTTGAGAGGGATTTGGTAGAAAGTTCTTCACTCTTTTTTTTTTTTTTTTTTTTGCGGTACGCGGTCCTCTCACTGTTGTGTCCTCTCCCGTTGTGGAGCACAGGCTCCGGACGCGCAGGCTCAGTGGCCATGGCTCACGGGCCCAGCCGCTCGGCGGCATGTGGGATCTTCCCGGACTGGGGCACAAACCCGTGTCCCCTGCATCAGCAGGCGGACTCTCAACCACTGCGCCACCAGGGAAGCCCAGTTCTTCACTCTTAAAGAGAATGATTAAAGTGCTTTAGGAAGAGTAATCTGACAGCAATGAAAGGTAGATTCGAATGGGAAGAAACTAGAGGAAGAAATCCAAGTTAGGCTATTAAAAGACTAGTAAAATAACTTTCAAGTTACAGTTTATTTTTAATCAAAAGTAAAAGTATTTCACTAATCAGTGTGTCCAATTTTCCCACATTTGTCTGAACAAGTGATGTTTAATTACTAAATTGGATGAGGATAGATGTTTTATTCATAATATGGTCAAACTCCATTATAACAAACTTCAGATTATGCTGGTAGTTACTTTGTCAGATACCTTTTGAAATAAGGGGGCTACTGAACAAAACCTATAAGTCCATTTGTTATGAGATGTTTAATAAAAATCACTGACTTTAATGGGATTAGGTTATAGGACAAAGCCTGAAGCTTCATTGAGATTGTTTTGAAAAGCAGTTTTATATATGTTTATTTTTTAAAATAATCTTTTAAAACTTCTGCAGGCACTGGGAGGCCTTGTAATAGCTGCTGTTATTAAGTATGCGGATAACATTTTAAAAGGATTTGCAACCTCTCTGTCCATAATATTATCAACACTGATATCTTATTTTTGGCTACAAGATTTCGTACCAACCAGGTAGTGTATTCTTTTCTATTTCTTTAAACCTCCAAAAGTATATAGAAAAATAAGAGTCCTTCATAAGATCTAATCTGAAAAATTCTGTTCTATTACAACTTTTGAAGAAATATAGTAAGATTCATTTAACTTTTTTTGTTGTTGTTGTTGGTATGCGGGCCTCTCACTGTGTGGCCTCTCCCGTTGCGGAGCACAGGCTCTGGACGCGCAGGCCCAGCGGCCATGGCTCACGGGCCCAGCTGCTCCGCGGCATGTGGGATCTTCCTGGACCGGGGCACGAACCCATGTCCCCTGCATCGGCAGGCGGACTCTCAACCACTGAGCCACCAGGGAAGCCCCCCATTTAACTATCTTTTTAAAAAGGTTTCAAACTAAATGCATGAAAGAAAATCTAACACTGGAAAGCAATTTATACAATTTGGCTCACCAGAATTTTCTCAATAGATCTGAATAGGTTTTTTTCCCCAAAGTTACAAGTCATATTTTTAAAAGTTAGTAAGTCATAAAAGTCATAAAATAAGTCATATAATTACATCTTTAAATGAAGAATTTATATAGCTAAAGCCAAGAGAGTAGGTGGCATTCTTGAAGAGGATAGTTTGTTTATATAGAGAAGGTGGCTCATGAGAAAATTCAATTAGGTGGTGGCAGGGAGAAGAACAGTCTGAAAAAGAATTGCAAAAGGAATGATGGGTGAGGCAGGAGACCCAGGATTGTGTAGTGTCATGGATGCCAAGAGAGAAGACAGTGAGGAAGAGTAAAGTGTAATAAAGTTCTATTTTTTTTACAATTACTAATTTGTAATCCCAGAGTAATGAGATTATATTTTAATGGATTCCAGGATACCATTCATGGTTTCCTCTAACTTCACTCCCCTCCTTATCTTCTCATTCTCTAAACTTCGGGAGTACTCTCTTCATCTGTCCTTGGACTTCTTTTATCTGCACTCACTCCCTTGGTGATCTCTATTCTCACGGCTTTAAATACCATCTATAGGCTAATAACTCTCAAATTTAAATTTGAATTCCAGGCTTTTATATCTAATTGTCTATTTGACATTTTCTTCAATGTGTAACTCATTCCCCATCTCTGTCAGGGTTCCCAATTTAGTAAGTGGCAGCACCTTCATTCTTTCAGTTGCTTAGGCCAAAATCCTTTCTGACTTAGATAGGAACACAGTATATCCACAGTAACCTCAGAGAAGGCAGACTCTATAGCTATGGATATAGATAGCTTTATAAGAGGAAGTTAAAATGTATGGAAATTTTAAATTTTCTTAGTGAAGTAAGGTTGTCAGCTTCTCTTTACTATTCTCTCACATGTCTTTCTAATCCAGAAGCAAATCCTGTCAATTCTTCCTTTTTAATATCTCCAGAAGCTGACCATTTCTCACAACTTCTGCTGCTACCACCACGATCCAAGTCACCCTCATTTATTGTCTAGATTAAGGAAATAGTCTCCTGACTTGTCTCCTTGCTTCTTCTCTTCACCTGTGTCCCTGAATTTTCTCCATTCAGTAACCAGAATGGTTCTTTTCAGTGTAAATCAGATCATACTCAGAAACCCTCTAATTGCTTCCTATGTCACTCAAAAGTTGTCACCATCGACAGCCTATTTGCTTTGGCTTTTAGCTACCTTTCTATCCTTACCTGATACTACTTTTCTCTTGTTTACCTTTTTTAAATTTTTAAATTTTTTTTTTTTGCTATTGTAACTTCTTTGCTATGGGCTTTGACTTGCCCTATTTTTCTTGGAAAACGCATCCCCTACATATTCACATGGCATACTCCCTCATGTCCTTAGATCTTGGCTCAAATATCCCTTTATCAAGAGATCTAAGAAAAAGCACCCCCCTCTTCCAACATTCTTTCCTCCTGTCTTCAGAAGACTTACCACCATCTGATAATAAGTAAGCAAGGCTGGAGTTTGGCACATAATAGATACTCAGTATGTTTGTTGAATGAATGTTCAAGATCTTAAAATTTTAATACAGTTAGTAAAATTAATTTGTGTTAGTGAGAGTGAGATAGGATTGTGGGTGGAATTTGGTAGTAGAAAAATGTAATATGCTCATTCTATTTCTATACTGAACATTTATGGTTTGGTTCTTCTCTAGCAACTTGGACAATAGGTCTGGGACATGCGAGTTGAAATCTGTAATTTTTCTGAGGCATGAATTTAAAAGTATTTATGTTTTTAACTTGATACGGGAATGAATTACTTACGTTGAGACAACCGTAATAATTAGCACCTATGTCTTAGTGATGCTTTATTCCCTACGTATTAAATGGGGAAATTACATGCTTTAATATTATTTGAGAATGTTTGGAACTTGTATATTTTTAGGGTAACTTAAAAAGGCATACCTTTTTCAAAAAAAATAAAACATCAAATAAGGCCAAAGTGTTAACTTTAAATCTTCAAATCATGCAGGGAATAAAACAAGTAAATGATCACGTAAACCAGCAGAGGGACAAAAGAGTAGGAGTTTTTCAGTAAGCTACATACCTGTGTTTGTAAATCCATGTTTCTGAGGGAGCATGTAACGTATGTTGGGATGAAGCTAAAAAGAGAAAAGACAATGATACTGTTATTATTGAATGAATGAATGTTTTGAGAATATGCATAGGACACCAAGTCAGATGGAGAAGACAGGTTATTTTTCCTAAAATAGATAGCTAAGCCCTCCATCTTTATGTATTCTTTCTTTTGTGGAGAACTTCTATTATCCAATAAATGCAATGATCTATATTGTGAATATAATAATATATTTTCCTTTGTTACACCCATTTCACCTCCTGAAAGTTTTTTGGTTTCTCAGAAGTAGTACCCCTGACCCCTGTACCTGCCTTTCTGATTGTTCCTTTGGTAACTGTCAGTCTTCACTCACTCTCTTATCTATCTCATCCACTGCCATGTCTTACCTGTCCTCTCTATGAAGATAACTCTAGATCCCTATTTTCAACTGACTGCTAGACATCTATACTGATATATTACCAGTATTCCCTTTCCTATTTTTTTTTGTGCTCATTATTTGGCTTATTGGTATTACCATCCTTGTATTTAGGCTTGCTTATTCTTTTATCAAAAGTTTATTGTGTCCACTATATGTCTGCCTGCCAGTGTACTAGATCCTGGAAAAACAGGAATGCCTGAATAAGATATGATTTTTTATCTTCAAGGAGATCACAGTGACTGGAGAGACGGGCATGAGAATAAATTATAACTATGATCAATGCAGCAATGGAAGTATATACACAATTCCATTAGAAAGAGGGGGCTCAAATCCTTGAAATATTAAATTCTGATAGCTTTTTCCTTAACAAAATTATTTCTCTCAGAACCACCTAAAAAATAGCTGGCTTGGGAAGCAGGGGTTTCCTGACAGTAGATAGTCTAGTACAGCGGTCCCCAACCTTTTTTGGCACCAGGGACCAGTTTTGTGGAAGACAGTTTTTCCACAGCATTACGGGGAGGGATGGTTTCGGGATGATTCAAACACATTACAGTTATTGTGCACTTTATTTCTATTATTATTACATTGTAATATATAATGAAATAATTATACAACTCACCATGATGCTGACAAGAGGCAGAGCTCAGGCAGTAATGCAGGTGATGGGAAGCGGCTGTAAATACAGATGAAGCTTCGCTCACTTGCCTGCCGCTCACCTCCTGCTGTGTGGCCTGGTTCCTAACAGGCCAGGATTGGGGACCCCTGGTCTAGTAGATCCTGTTAGAAATATCATACAGTGGGTTCCTACGGTGGGTAGAAAGTTGGATCAGACAACTTTCCAACTGAGCATGTGATTCTATGCAATTCCAGATTTCTGGAAAGTTAAGAGAAACTCATAATGATTGACAAAGAAAGTGCTCAGTCAGAAGCTTATGCAGCCTAAATTGTTACCAAATATTCCTGTGGTAGTAATTTTCTTCAAGCTATTTACATTATAGGAAGTTTTATGTTCTCTTAATCTTATATGTATATATGTATTCAAGGCGTTTGAAAAGTTACACATCTGCATCAAGTCAACACTAGATTTATCATAACAGATAATGATTAAGCTCCCTATATATGCTAGGTACTAGGAATATAATGATGAATGAGGAACACATGGTTGAGCAGGGGAGCAGAATGTAAATAAGACATTATTTACTACAGTGTGATAAAGTGTTACCATAGAGTAACTCTGCTTAAGGGAGTTAGTCTTGGAGACTTAAGACCTGAGTTGTTATGAATAAGCAGTTTTCTTGGGAGGGACACTGCAGTCAGAGGAATAGCATCTACAAGGATACTGCCCTGAAAGGCATGTTGTGTTCACTAAATGGAGTGGCTGAATTATAGATGGGGTGGGGTGGAGTGTGGGAGATAAGGTTGGAAGGACCATATTATGAAGGGCCCTTTAACTCATAATAAGGATTAGTGATCTTTTCCCCTTATAGAACATTTTTTTTTTTTTGAGGCAGGGGAGTGATTTCAAACTGTTAATAAAAACTTTAAAAGCACGACTAATTCATGTCCCTGTAACAGCACTTTGAATAATATACATGTTAAAAGTTAAGACTGATATTCCAGTTTACATTCAGTTTGAGTTCCAGTACCAGTTTAAATTCATTTCCTGTTTATAGTAAGGTATATTATATATATGGATAGATAAACTAAAGAAGAAACCAAGTCTTCCTGCATTCAGTCTTATTTCCTTTTGTAAAGCATCCTATAAAAATCCTGAGTTTTGCTTATTACTACCTTGTATTTTAAACTGAACTTTACTGTGGTTTGAAAAGAATGCAGTTTTCCCTTTATATATTCAAATTTTTAAAAAATCGAGATCTCTTATTATTCAATGTATTATAGGCAAAAGGCACATTACAATGAAATACTATATGTACATATATGTATAACTGAATAACTTTGCTGTATACCTGAAACTAACACAATATTGCAAATTAACTATACTTCGATTTTAAAAAATGGTTTTGAAAAAAGATGAAATACAACCTTTTATACATCTTTGCTTTGGGAGACTACAGTATAGCACAGTGGATGAAAGTGCAGGCTTGGCTCTAGAGTTAAACATACCTGAGTTTGAATTCTATCTCCCACTTCAAGCTGTGGGACTTTAAGCAAATTATTTAAATTCTCTAAACCTGTTTCCTCATATATAAACAAATGAGGACAGTGCTAGTCCTTCCTTATAAGGTTGTTGTGAGAACTAAATGAGATAATGCATGTAAAACACTTAGCTAAATATCTGGAATGTAGTAAGTACTCAGTATTTGTTAGCCATGTTACTGGAACATTTTGTCCCAACTTATATTTGTTTTTATAGTAAAGAAATATAACTTGTTTTGTTTTTAATCTGATTTTCTCTTTTTCATTTCTTCTTCATCTATTTAGTGTCTTTTTCCTTGGAGCCATCCTTGTAATAACAGCTACTTTCCTATATGGTTATGATCCTAAACCTGCAGGAAATCCCACTAAAGCATAGTGGTAATACTGTCTTTATCTGGTTTTTCACAATGGTGCACTAGGAATCTCAACATTAATCCTGCACAGAGGACTTCTACAGATTCTAAGAAAAAAATCATCATGCTGAATCTGATCATAATGTTCAAATGGTTTGAAAATATGAACGTTTAAGGATAAAATATATGTATATGTAACAAAATGCCTATTGCATCAAGAAATCAAAACTTGAAAGTATTTCCAGGGATTAGAATAATTATTGGAGGAAACTTGAAATCTGAGTTTAAAAAGATTTTATGTTTTTGATTGCTGCAGAAATATCCTATGCATTCTTTGCAAGAGCACACAACAAATGTCAGACATCAATTTTGCAAATTAGATATATTTAATCTTATTAAATGTTTTTTATCTTACTCTTTCTGTACAGATATATCAAATAACATGGATATTCAAAGTTTGAAAATTATAATTACCTATAAAGCTGTGAAGAAATAGGATGATTTGAAAAACATTTTCATGTATCTCAGATTTTTATATTTATACAGAATATTACTAAACAAAAGATTGCTATATGTTGCAAATGTTCAACTGCATAAAAATTGATAAAGTAACATTCTGGGTCTGATTTGTCAGACAGTAAATTCATATTTAAATTTAATGTAAAGAAATATACACATCTGTTTCTCCATCTACATTTTAAGATCTTTTAGTGCTTCAGAACTGCTGGAAGCAAGCAATCCAGTTGTTCCTGTGCTAGATAGTAGCCAGTTACTTTTACACTAATGGAGTTTTGTCCTTAATCTCTTAATTGTATTTCTTTTCTGTAAATCAGATAAATCCTTAATATTACTTTAAAATAAATTTCTGTGTGTGTTAATTTCCATTAAAGTTTTAAAATGTAATTTAAATACTCATAATAATTTAAAATAATAATTATTGTCTAATGTCTCCATTTGGAGAATTTTGAACTATCAAAGCATATACTGTATAATAACTAGAGCATTTTTAGATGAATATTTTACTCATTGATCTGTAAAAACTTCTTTTAATCTACAACTGTTGACAAAACCAAAAAAATAGTAGTACAGATGTCAATAAATTGAGACCAAAATGACTTTTCTTGGAGACATTCCAGATTGCCATATTACATTATTTTAAATGGCACTGTAAGTATAAATTCAAGGCTGCTCAGAAGAACTTTCTAGGCCTCTCATAAACCCACCATTCCCAGGAATTCTCTGATGCATGTCTGGGAGAGGCAGCTGAATTCTGAATTCCCTTTCTGTGACCCTACAAAAGCTGCCAGGAAGGAGCCACAGCTTTGCTTTACAATAGTGGTTTCCTTTACATTTGATTAGCACTGGAGTTGAGATTGCAAATTACATGAGTTATTTAATAAATTGGTTCAGGGAGAGAAAATATAGCAGAAATGATCAAATGAACAGGTGGGCACAAATACTTTCTAAAATTGGAATATGGGTTTAATTTAATTATTGACTAGAGACAGAATTACCTATTATGTATAGGAATTTATTTTTTTCTTTCATACATTATATATTTTTAAAAGTCTCCTGTTCTAATAGTATAAATCTGTAAAAAATAAATATTTTTATATAATTCTAATGGATTTTGTTAAACAAAATTTGGCTGAAAAATACTATGTTACAAACTGTTGGCTATTCTTGGCCTAATTAGGACTGGCTGTGTTACTTTGCTGAGGCAAACCTAGCCTCTACAGGACAAAAGCCTAATATATTCCATACAGAGTTTTAAAAAATGCTTAAAATTACAAAGTATTTTAAATTAATCTGCTGGTGATTCCAAGTTGGCACCAAGCAAACTTTCTGGAACTCTGACTTACGACTTTCAGTGACCACCTTTTAGAGTATTTATTTAATAACTTTACCACAATTTGAGAATGGTGTTTTTAGACTGTAACAACATTCAGGCTTACATCTTATTACTTAACTGCTAAGGGAAATCTAAATCCTATAATGCACAGAATTCAAGACTAAGTATAAAGATTTATGTTCAGCTCACACTGAAGTACTGGTTGGGTACTTATGTGTTAATTCAGTGTGCATTCATAATTAATTGTTAATTCAGGTTTAGTCTCAATTTTAACACTTCAAAAAATGATACAGCAAATTATTGGACATCAGACATGTTAGTTACAATAGTAATATATTTTCAGGTGTCCAAAATAACACAATTTTCAAGATTCCCACCAAAGTTTATAAAATGTAATCAAGAGTTCTGAGAAAGGGCAAAATAGTCTATTTGCAAAGCAAACTTTTATTAGACAGGCATAATTTATATTTTGCTTTTCTAGTAGGTTTGAAAACGTTATTAGAGATTTGGTTGTGTAGTTTGTGATTCATAAAGAAATAATCATATTTGAGAAGGTGGACCTGTATCCTAGATCATGTCATATATACAGATAATGCTGTTTTCTTCTGTGTGTGCTGTATATTTTGATGACCTCCAGAAGCCTTATTGTATCAATCTTTTATAATTATGACTCCTTGATTATTTAAATTCTTATACTTTTTAGAGTTTACATTTACTACTTTGTTCATTATAAAAATGTGCTAACTCATGGGAGAAGAGTGCCAACTGATAGTTCTATAAAACTTAAGAATATGGTATTTTGGAAGAAAATTTTGAAATGCAACATGTAGATGTATCAACACAGTAATATTATCAATTCTATAATAAGTGATTTTTAGAGACATTGTAGACTACTTTTATGGTGGAAAATGTAGTGTAGAGATGCAAAACTTAAATGTTTACATCAATTTATATTGAATGTCACAATTTCATAGAAGGAAAGGTGGTTTGATATTTAAACTAGAATCTAAAGAGACAGAATCTGAGTGGAAATTAATTGACTTTGTGCTCAGTAGACTTAGTGTAATACAAACTATTCTTAAGAATTGATACACTTTTCCTACATATCAAATTATTAGACTTTTAAAATGTCATTGTATAGTCACCTGAGTTGTTTTGTTTTTAAAAACAGGGTTTAGCATCACTCATTTTATTTACACTTTCGTTTTTATAATATTTAATTACATATGAATGTATGCTCTACATAAGAAAAAGTTTATGAAAGTTATTTATGCTATATCGAAAGTCATCTTAAGGATCTCCCAGATATGTAGCATATTTAAAGTAATTATAGGACCAAAGAAAAAGCACCTTTATCAAAACCTGGTCCTATGTGCCTTGCTTTACCAAATACCTGACTTTTCCGGAGGACATTACTGTAATTCACAATTTTGGACACATAGGCAAAATTAGGATGTTTTAAGAATATAATTCAATTTTTTCATTGTTTCAACATTTGCTATTTAAATCCATTATCTAACAGAATATTAAAATAGGTATATTATACAAGTATTAGTGAACAGAACTTATTTAAATAAATTATGGTACTATTGCTCCATCATTGAAATTTTGAAACTTTAACAATTGTATATAACTGTCATTTTGGTTTTTTATTTCTTATTATAAGATATAATTTACTGTGATTTTTAAACTATTTTTTTAATGATTTGGATTCTGAATTTGTCTATATGTGTATTTCCTTTGTTTAGGAAGATTCTTTTGGGTTTGGGGCTGTGATTTGTATATTTAAATTTTTTATGGACATAATTCAAAGGAATCTGTAAATTGGTCTTTTGTTAAATGGCTTTTTAATTGATAAATTTCTCTTTGTCATTTTTTGGTATCCAGTTATATCTATTCAGTAGATTTATGGAAATAGATTATTTTCATAACTATGTAAATTTTTTCCTATATTTCCTTGTTTCCCTGTTCACCTGTGCTTGACTTAACCATGAATTAGTCTCCTCTCTATATATCAAAAATGACTCACTGAGCCTTTCCCTACCTCTCTAGTTACCTTTATCATGTGTGTGATCTTCCTTTTTACTAGCCTATGCCTTAGCATGAAAGACTGGATTTTATTTAAACTCGTTAGAATTTCTCTACCTGTATGATGATAACAGTCTAAAATTTTTTTGCTTTAAATAAATTATCTCTTTGCTAGCCTCAAAGTTAAGAAATTACAGTAATCGGTATATATTTTTTTCATATTTGTTTTTTGGCTGCACCGCATGGCTTGGAGGATTTTAGTTTCCCGACCAGGGATCAAGCCCGTGCCCCCTGCAGTGGAAGCACAGAGTCCTAACCACTGGACCACCAGGAAATTCCCAGTTTTCTTCATAATTTGAATATAATTGTTTCTATTGTGACTATCAATTCAATGCATAGAGATCAAATGATAAGCAATATAAAGGATTTTATTTCCACCTTTATTACTGAAGTAACCTTGTACAAAATGCTGTTTTAAAATGTTACTAAAATAATATCAGCATTAAAATGTATACCCTTCTTTGGTATCTTCTCAGAAGCACTAACTGAAAATCTTTAAGTATTTTTTTTATTGTAATACTTTCATTGAAAGTATATCAAAATCCTTGAATCCTGTGCTATGCAAATACGCCTCATAATCTAAATCTTATAGATACCACTGCCATTCAACACAGTCAGATAGTGACCAGTGTTAGTAATCATAATTGTCTTTCTTACTGTTCTTAAAAAGAGAATTTTTTCAAAGCAGGATTGATTACATACACATTCCAGAGGAGAAAATATCAGAGGAAATAAATTGCCGAACTTCAAATCCCAAAGATTTGAAATTGTACTATAGTAGAGTGTCTTGGTGACTATAAATTCAGAGGTTTCCCAAATTCACCTTCAGGTTCAATAATTCACTAGAAAGAACTCACTGAAAGCTATTATAATCACATTTATTCCAGAGAAAGAATACAAGTTAGAACCAGCCAAAGGAAGAGACACATAGGGCAGAGTCTAGGAGGGGTCCAAACTCCAGTCGTCCTTTCCAATTGTCCACTCCCTGTGGAGTCTTAGACAATGTCATATACTCTGGCCACAATTTATGATACTACACGCAAGTACTGCCAATCGGGAAAGTTCACCCACGCTTTGGTGTTCAGATTTTTACTGAAGTTTTATTACTTGGCATGATTGATAGATTCTTTGCACACATGGTTGAACTCACTCTCCAGCCCTGACCCTCCCTGGAGAACTAGCTGACATCAGGCTCTAGGGGCTCATGTTAGCATAAATTATAAGATGTGATTTGAGGAGCCCAATATGAATAACAAAGACACTCCTCTCACTGGGACCTCCTGACGATAAAGGCCAGAACTCTTTGGGAAAGGCCAAATTCCTTACACAGTGGCCATTCGTCTCTCATACACATTCTTCTGAACTGATGAGGATGACACAAGCAATGACAATTGTTTATGGAGACATTTATACATTGTCATTTTTAATTTCAGAAATTTTGTGAAATGATTCTGAACATGACTCAAGGGCAGAAAAACAATCAGATACAGTGCTAAGTAGCATATGTAGTATTTAGTTTTCAGTTCTGATATTTAATTATAATTTTATTAAATGTTGGAATACTTAAAAGACATTTAAAAATTAATTTATAAACTTTTAATCTATGCTGTATATTAACATACAATTTTGAGCTAATTTTATTTATTTAGAAGATCTAATTGGCTTTTTTGACGATTCATGAATTGGGCAGCATCTCATCTAGTAACTAGAAGGGTGCTTGCTCCCTGAGCTAACTGTAAATTACCAGTAGCCATCACTTTAGTTTGGCTCATAATAGGCCTTCACTGTTAACTGACAGCTCCACATTTCCAGTCATCCTTTATTGGGGTTAAGTATCCGCCCTCCATTGGATCTAATCAGGTTTTTTCATTTATGCATTTATTTACATTTATTTATTTAGGGTTTCTAATATGTTAAAAGTAACTTCTTTAAACAGTAATGATACTCCTTTGGGAATAGTTTACCTGAGATACACACTTTCTTCCTTTTTTAACTTGAACTTACTGAGGATTTAAAAGAATAATGAATGCTGTTACAGTGTTTTGGGGTAATCATCTGAAAATTCACTCTAAAAAAATGTACTTTAAATGTAAAGTATTTAAAAGGTTTAGTTAAATGTGTTAAATCAGACTTCACTTGTATATTTTAAACAAAATCTGTGGATGTGAGTTTATGTGTTTATTCTTTTAAAAAACATTGTATATACAAAAACACAATTTCTAATAATTGAGGGTTTAAGTTTTCTCCTTTAGGCTGAAGTTTTATTATGTTCCATTTTATTTTATTTTGCTTGGATAGTAAATACAGCAATTAAAAATTATGATGCTAAGTGCTTTTTCTAATATATGCAAGCTGCTTCAACAGGTTTTTAAAGATAGCAACAGTAATATTTCTTGGATGCTAATAGGATTACAGAAAATGACAGAGGTGAGTTTATGTTTCATTTTACAGCTGTTTCAAAATACTGCTATGAATTCTAAACTTTTAAAATCTGAAGCTTACTTTGGATGTTATATATATATAATGCCCCAAATTTTCATTACTTTATATTTGTCTCCATTCACCTTAAAGGCCTTTTCGCCGCGCCGCACAGTTTGCGGAATGTTAGTTTCCTGACCAGGGATTGAACCTGGGTCTCGGCACTGAAAGCACGGGGTCCTAAGCATTGGACCACCAGGGAATTCCCCTGTTTTTGCTTTTAATATTTCATTTTTATATTGTTATTGCCGTTTTAATGACTTCAATCATGCTATGATTGTCAGCTTAGTTTTGAAAAATTCATGGGTCATCTCCATGTACTCACAAAGTAAGCATTGTTAAAAGACCTTTTTTTTTAAATTTAAATTTTCCCTAGCTTCTCATTTTGAAAAAATTTTAAAGTATATAAAAGTTGAAATAATAGTATACCCATTTGCCCTCCACCTGAATTCAACAATTAACATTTTGCCATACTAGCTTTATCAGGACACTTCTAAAAATATGGACATTTTTCTAATTAAATTCAATCCCATTATCACACTTAAGAAAATTTAATTTTATTGTATCACCTACGTTCATATTCAGATATTTCCAGTTGTCTCAAAAAATGACTTTTTACAGGTTTTTTTGGCTTTGATCCAGGATTCAGATGAGGATCATACTTTCTATTTGATTGTCTCTTTTAGTCTAGAAGATCCTTCCCTGTACCCCAATGGCTTTTTTTCCCCATGATGTGACTTTTTGAAGAGTGTAAGTCACTTGGCATCCATCCATGATCTGTCAATATCCTTGATTTGTTCCCTTTATTCTTTGCATTTCCTTCAAACTGGAAGTCTGTAGGTTTGATTAACTTCAGGTTAAATGTTTTGGGAAAGAATATTTCAGATTATCTTTTAGGTTTTATATTGTATCACATTAGAAGACACATAATTCTAGATTGTCTCATTACTGATGATAATCATTCAGTCAAGGTGGTGACTAACAGATCTTTCCATTGTAAAGGTCATTTTCTCCCCTTAGTAATTAGTATTCTTTAGGGTAGTATTTTGGCACCATGGGAATGTTCTTTTTCCTATCAGCCTTTCATTCAATGGTTTTAGCATCAACTGATGATTCTTAACTGAATCATTTATCACACTGAGGTGCAAAATAGTGATTTAAAATTTTTTAATTCTCTAATTTTCTTCTACATTTATTATATAGTTTCTATTCCTCTATTTTAAAAAGACTATTTTCCCTCCTTTCTTGTTCCCAAAGCCCTTTTTTTTCCCCCAGATCACTGTCCTTAATCTTCAATGTAAACATTATAGCTAATTACAGTCACAGTTTTGTTGTTTTGTTTTGTTTTGTTTTTCTGTTTGTTTTTTTAGCTGCGCCTCAGGGCTTATGAGATCTTAGTTCCCTGACCAGGGATCGAACCCAGGCCCTCAGCAGTGAGAGTGTGGAGTCCTAAACACTGCATCTCCAGGGAATTCCCCAGTCACATTTCCTTTTGATGTTCATATTGTAAGCCAGTAGCCAGTGGAGGTCACTAGAAGCTAGCTTCTGTTCTGTTAGACATGACCACATTAGTCTCTGAGGTCCTCCTTGCTTCAGGTACAACAGTATGTTCCAGACTTGCCTCGTACTTGTCCTGTTCCAAAGCTGGGGAATATCAGCTATTTCTCCAAGGAGCCCTATCTATTCCTTTTAGGGGGAATGGAATTTGAACTCCATTTACTTATGGGCCATATATCAGTGGGCAGAGCTAGGAAATAACATTTTTCAGAGTTCATGAATTTAAATCAATGTTTACAATTAAAAATTAGTATTACAAGCTTTTTTCTTATTTTATATTTGCCTCTCTTTTCTCTTACAGTGAAAATATTGGTTCTGAGTAACATTAGCATATTTGCTTATATGTTTTATTATATAGCTTATGTTTCAGCACTACAATACCAGTATTACTAATGGAAAACATATTGAATAAAATTTGCAGTTCTCTTTGTCCTTAGAATAGCCCACTGAGAGTACATGTTCAAAAGTTAACGTAAATTACTATTTTCTCTACATGGTTATTGCTATCACTGTGATATAACTAGTTTAGTTTGTTTTTGTTTGTATTCAATTTCATATTTAATTTAAAAATTTTATTGCTTTTGAATACGTGAAGCATTTACATGGTTCAAAGTTAAAACTATATAAAAAGTATACTCAGATTAGCCAAGCTGCCATGCCTGTGCCTCCAGCCCATTCCTAATCACCTCCTATAGATAATTATTTTCATTAGTTGCTAGTTTATCTTTCCTGTGTTTCTTTTAAAAAAATAAAGTGTGTACATTGCTATATTTATTGCGTTTCACCATGTGGAGTGTGTTCCTTGCTTTTAAAATTTCTTTTTATGTTTAGAAAGGGTTTTCTGTTCTAGTGGTTACCTTTTTACTGATAACATTTTATGTAATGCCATAAAAGACCTCTTTTTGCTTGTTTAAGCTTCTACTATTTGCCGTTTTAAATGTTCTTTGACTCCCATCTAATTGCCTTTGTGACAACCAATGAACTTATTCTACTCCTTCCATCTTCTCATATTTTTTAGTTGCCTTATTTCTATTCGAAATGTTTTAGAACATATAACATTTACACACTATTTTTTCAACCTAGTCCCTGCATTTGTTATAAAATTAAATATATTTTAAGTATATTTAATACTCTTCACCAGTACTTTAGCTGAAGGCTCCCCAATCAACTCTTGGCTGGATGAAGCTCTTATAGTAGAGTACTCAAGGAGGGCTTGTAAGTACAATATTCCTCAAGTTCTAGCATGTTTAAAATTTGTTCTAGAGCCTAGATACTTTAAGTACAGCTTGATGAACTATAAAATCTTTGGCTCACACTTTGAGTTTTTTTGAAAATGTTGCTCCATTGTTGTGTTGCTTGGTGTTATTGTCAAGAAATCTGGCACCATTTGATTTTTTTTCCCCCTTTGGAAAAAATATTAACTTTGTTTGTTGTTTTTTTTTTTCCTGGAGGCCCAGATAATTTTTTCCATGTCATTTTCTCTTTTTTTCCTTATAGCTGATTTATTCCTCTCCTCCATGTTCCTTATTTTCATGTGTATCTGTTCTCTCTTAGGAACCCTGTACTTTAGTTTTCATTTTTTAGATGATTTTACTATTTCAGTAAATTGCCTGAGTTTGATCAACTCTCATCTTCCTATTGAGTTTTTAACAGTTTGTTACATTCTTTCACATCTGCAGTTGCTCATTTAATGATATTTAATTCATATTGGAGTGATGTATATAGTTTTCCTCTGCTTCATATTTTCTAGAGGGTAGTATTTTCTATTAATTTAAAAGTTTTCACTTTCTGTTTTCCTTTTATAGTAGCCTTTTATGGGGTTTTGGTGGCTTTTTCTGTCCCTCGTAAAACAATGTAGGATTTTCTTGGATCAGCAAGAACAGATTGTTCTACAGAAGGAAGGGGTGAAAGAATGTAGGTGACGGTTTCATAGTTAAGGAGGCCCTCTTCTGTTTGTATGGTAAAGTGCAGTTTCTTTAATAAACGGCACATTTGGGGGGATTGGATTCTGCCATACAATCTTGTTTCTTTTGGAATATTTACTTCAGCCACTTGCCCTTCTCTCCAAGGGATTTCTCTCCCTTCCAAAGTGCCTCATGAAGTGTTCTCATGAACTTTCCAAATACTGGTTCTTGCCTGTTTTCAAGCCTGATTATTCACCTTCTCATTAATTTTGGGAACTTTCAGGATCCTTCCAAATCATTCCATTTTGCTTATGTTAGCTAATGCTAGTTTCTGTTGACTATAACCAAAGAACCCTAACTGACACATCAACCTCTTAACGTAAAGTTTGTGAATCTTCACAACCCCAAATCACACAGAAAGCCACAAGTATATGCACAGTAAGTCTGTTACAAGAGTCATCTCTTGTTTACTATTGCAGCTCTTCTAGCACAATGCCTGGGACACTCTGGACATTCAGTATATGCTAAATTTCTCTTATTACCTTTTTTACAACAGCACTTACCACAATTTGTAATTATCTTCATTTTGTGTTTGTTTTATAACTCTGTCCCCCAGTATAATTAAGCTCTACGTACATAAATATCATGTCATCTATTGATGTATCTCCAGTGTCTAGTAAAACTGTGGCAGACACTTACAGGTACTCAAATTTTTTTTTTTTTTTTTTTGCAGTACACAGGCCTCTCACTGTTGTGGCCTCTCCCGTTGCGGAGCACAGGCTCCAGATGCGCAGGCTCAGCGGCCATGGCTCACGGGCCTAGCCACTCCGCGGCATGTGGGATCTCCCCGGACCGGGGCACGAACCCATGACCCCTGCATCGGCAGGCGGACTCTCAACCACTGCACCACCAGGGAAGCCCTCAAATATTTTTTTGAATGACTAAACAATAATCAGTTGTTAAGGATGATAAAGCTGGTGCAGCTAGATGAAGTATGATTTTGAAAAAGGTCAGCGTAACCACACAATAAATGATCTTACCAGCCCTCTCTATCCATCCAAAACAAACTCCTGGGGATTTAACTATGAAATCTATCTCATCTTACTTTCTCTAAAGAACTTCAAGTCAGTTTCAGTAAGAGAATATTTTTAAACAAATGTTGAGTTTACTTACTGAGGAAACATGTAACTTGAATTATCAGGCTAAAATGCCTTTCTTCTCCCTTCCATGGAAATTGATTTGTTTTCTATGTCTAGTCAGTTATCGAAATAGAAAATTCAATCAAATTTATTTTTTAACATTTTAAAATAATTTCAAGCTTACAGAAAAGTTGCAGTAATAGTACCAAGAACATACACTCCCTTTACCCTGTGTATTAGTTATCTATATAGCTGTGTGCCAAATTACCCCAAAGCTTAGTGGCTTAAAACGAGTACTTTTTATCTTACAGTTTCTGAGAGTCAGGAAACCAGGAGTGGCTTAGCTGGGCAGGCATTGCTCAGGGTTTCCTGAAGTTGCAGTCAGGATGTTGGCATGGGTTGCTGTCAGCCAAAGCCTTGAGCAGGACTGGAAGACTGGCTTCCCAGATGACTCACTCACATATCTGTTGGTGGAAGGCCTCAGTACAGGCTGCCTAAGTGTCCTCATGACATGGTGGCTAGTTTCCACTAGACTTGGGTCCTGAGTGAATGAAAAAGAGAAAGCTAGCGGGAAGATGCAGAGCCTTTTATGACCTAGCCTAGGAAGTCAGATACGTCACTTCTACAATATCCTATTAGATAACAGAGCCACTAAGCCCAGCCCACACTCCTGAGAAGGGGAATTAGACTCCTCCTCTTCCAGAAGAGAATATCACTGAATTTGTGAAGATATCTTAAAACCACCACACAGAAATTCACTATTTTTTTTATCACCTTGCCATTTTGCTTTATCACTCTCAACCCCCTCCTCTCAAATACATACATGCTATTTCCTAACCATTTTAGAGTAGGTAGCATGCATCATATTCCTTCACTCCTTAAGACTCCGGTGTATATTTCTTAAGGAAAAGGATATTCTCTTACATAACACAGTAATCGCATATTTAACATCGTGATACTTTAATTTGAAGTCCATACTCCACTTGTGACAACTGTTAATTAACAGCGTTAATTAACAACGTTAATTTTTAAACAACACGGTAAAACAGGTAGTGGCCTAGACTATGTACATTTTTATTGGCAGGGATTAGAGAAAAGATCCTGCCTGGGGCCAGGGAGCTCCTGGAAACAGGCGGGCTTCAGCTGAGCTCCAGGCTTTCTCTACCCCCGCCCCCGGCACCAGAATGACAAAAGACTAGGAAAACTCAGTTTATCTTTACTCCTTCAGTCACCCACTATTTCTGTAAAACTATTTCAACCGTTTCCTTCGGTTCCGGTGTTGGTTAGAACACAGTTGGAGACAGCCCTCATAGTTGAGGACCCCTGGTTAAAATTCCAGTGCAACCGTTTATCAGCTGTACTTCCACTAGTAGGTAACTTTTAGAAACTTAAATTCTTCCTCTGTTTAGGGGCTCTAACACCGTCCCCAGCGTCCAGGGCTGTGGTGAGGGCTGAGCGAGCTGGTGAACGGAGAGCACACGGATCTCTCCACGCGCCGCTCCCTCCACCGGCTGCCTCGGTCGCGCGCCGCCCTCTTCCCTCGGGGCTTCCCTCCGCGGGCGCAGACTGCCCAGCGGCTGAGCGGGCGGGGCGCGTCACGTGGGCGGGGCGGGCTGGTCGACCGATCGCACGATGTGACGCGCCGCCGGAGGCAGGCCGGGCCTTCAAGATGGCGGCGGGCGCCCCGAGCGGCTCGGCCCGGCAGTAGTGGCGGGACGGCACTCGCCGCTGGGGCCGGCCGCCCCGGGAGTGGCTGCAGCAACGCCAGGAATCGAGGATGGTAAAATGACCCAGGGGAAGAAGAAGAAACGGGCCGCGAACCGCAGTATCATGCTGGCCAAGAAAATCATCATTAAGGACGGAGGCACGGTGAGCTGGGGTACCGCGCCGGGGAGGGTCTTTTGGGGCCCGGATCTCTTTCTGCCCCCAACGCTGAAGCCTGCAGCCGCCCCCGGCTGCCCCCGCTCTCCCTCACCCCTCCCGCGGTGCCGGTGTCTCGGGCTCCCGGGCCCCCAGTGCCTGTGCTCCAGGGGCTTTCCTCCCTCGCCCCGGCCTGCGGCCTCCGGGGCCCGTCCTCTCGAATGGAGAAGCCGCCCGCCTCTCCCGCACCTGCCAGCCTTTCCTTTGGCCGCTCCTGGAGGCCCTGCGGCCTTGAGCCCACGAGCGCCTCAGCCGCGGGGAGGAATCGACGCCGGGCTCCGCTGCCGGCCGGTCCGCCGGGTCGCCGGGTCGCCGGGTCGTAGCTGGTTCCGCCGTCCCCTTCACCTCCGCAGCCTCGCCTGCGCCGTCCAGGCCCCGCGAGGCCGTGGCCGCGCTCTGGAAGCGGCCGGGAGCAATCCCTGCCCTCCCATATGCTGCTAACCGGGTGGCATCTGGCGCGGCGACCCCGCTAGGGCCCCGTAGTGCGCTCGCTCCCTTTTTCCACGGCGTTCTGGGTCAGTGCTCCTGCTCTTGGCTGCGTCCAGTACGGTAAACACTGTCAGAAGGTGGGCTTTGCTCCTCACTTCCCGCAGTCTGGAGCGTGACAGAGGACACCTGGGGCCTAGACTTCAATCTGCTAGTTTTCAAAGAAGAGTCATCACCCTGTTATTTTAAAATCACCTGGTGTATTTTAAAACAAAAAATACTAGGTAGAGTTGATCATGGCCTGAGGATTGGAAGACCTTTGAAAAGAAGACAGATTGAGGGCAAGAAAAAAATATTTGCTTTTTAGAAACAGTTGTCATCACAGTCAACTTTATGCGTTGTGCTGTTAACCGGCAGGGGACGTAGGCCTTTTAATTGACAATAACTGGCCTATACTTTTTTTTAGCTGAAATTTCTCCGTTGCTACACTCTCTGGTCTTTGTTCCATTCTTTGATATCACATTCCGAAATAGAATGCAAAGGTGAAATACATACTTCACTTTTCCGAGAAATGTGCAGAAATGGTTCCTTTTTTCCATATTTGTTTGTGTTTTGTTGGAGCCCTCAGCTACTAGCATAGTGCTAAATATGTAATTAGGTCGCCATTGAGGATTTGCTAAATTCATTTGAAATCAGAGACAACTTTCTTTTGGCATTTCAGAATACGGCCCAGTTAGTTCTGCTAAAATTGAGAAAGCTTGGGACATATGTAGCAATTTCAGAATATACTTTTAGTTAACTGTCAAATCCATAGATGTCATAGCTTTGACATTTGGTGAAAAAAGAAACTTTGAAATTCAAGTCTTCAGATCTTTTTGTTGTATTTAATTTATTATTTAATTAATTAAAACATTATTTTGATTAAGTCAGTTATGAATTGTCATGGCTCTTTTGACCAAGTTGGTTAGAACTACTATGTGGGGAGAGAAATAGCTTGAAAGAATACTGGTTGCCTTTGTCAATCATAGGGATTTGATATTTTAAGTTCATCTACAATCTACAAAATAGAAGCATCAAAGAATTGTATTTTGTAAAAGCAAGTGATATTTAAGATTAGTAATTTTTTAAATGAATTTATTTATTTATTTTTGGCTGCATTGGGTCTTCATTGCAGCGCTCGGGCTTTCTCTAGTTGTGGCGAGTGGGGGCTACTCTTCCGTTGCGGTGCGCGGGCTTCTCATTGCGTGGCTTCTCTTGTTGCAGAGCAGGGGCTCTAGGCGCGCAGGCTTCAGTAGTTGTGGCTCGCGGGCTCAGTAGTTGTGGCTCGCAGGCCCTAGAGTGCAGGCTCAGTAGCTGTGGTGCACGGGCTTAGTTGCTCCGCGGCATGTGGGATCTTCCCGGACCAGGGCTCGAACCCATGTTTCCTGTATTGGCAGGCGGATTCTTAACCACTGCGCCACCAGGGAAGCTCCTAGTATTTTTTTTTTTTTAATAAAAGATAAGAATGAAGCTGTTTTCAAGAAACACACCTTTTACCTTGTAAAGTTCAGTTTTGTTACCTCTGACTTTTTAAATTTCGCTTTATAGCAATTAAATCCTGGGCAATTTGGAAGAGGATTTTTTTTTTTATCTTGATATTTACTGAAGTTGTAGTGAATTCATAGCTTGCTTTTGGACACAAAATACAGTTTTTAACCCCCCCCCATAATAAAATAAATGAAAGCTTCTTTTGAGGGATGTGGGCATGGGGGTATTATCATTTATCATCTTTGTACACTTATGCTGAACTTTCCATTCTAAGAGCACTGGACACCTCTTTAGAATAGGGACTTTGTTTATGCATCTTTTAATCCTACAGGGCCTACTATGTGAATTTAAAGTGATAAAAACACATTTAAAGTGATTTTTAAAAATGTGTCTAGTAGCACATTCTTAAGATGATTTTTTTTTGCGGTACGCGGGCCTCTCATTGTTGCAGCCTCTCCCGTTGCGGAGCACAGGCTCCTGACGCACAGGTTCAGCGGCCATGGCTCACGGGCCCGCTCACGGGCCCGCTCACGGGCCCAGCTGCTCCGCGGCATGTGGGATCTTCCCGGACCGGGGCACGAACCCGTGTTGCCTGCATCAGCAGGCGGACTCTCAACCACTGCGCCACCAGGGAAGCCCTTAAGATGATTTTTTAGTGTAATTTTATTTATTCCCATATATAATCGGGAGATATTTATATTTCTAGAAGTGCCAGGGTAATATTTTGCAGTATTTGTATTTTAATCTACTCTAGCTGTAAGTGAAAATATGTGGAACTATTATAGTCATAAAAATAGTTTTAAAATGACATTTACTTCTCTACCTCTCTACTTAAAATTGGTCGGACTACTGTTATGAACATCCGTGTGTCTGAGGCTATATGGTCATACATGACAGGCTCTGAACAGTATTTCACATCCCTGGCCAATGGTACTGACCTGATCCCCTTCCATTTTCTTCCTAGTGTTCAACAATGTTAAGATTATTTTGCTTTGTCCTTCTGCTAATGGCATCTTTGTAAGCTTGATCAGCCAGTTGTAATATTCATAAACAAAATTAGTAATGAGCTGTTAATTTGTCAAAAGCTTAGCACATACTTATTGTAGTTTTTAACAGTTTTGAAGAAGTGAGCCCTTCTAAGCGAACCAGGTTAATCATAAGTAACTAAATGTTTTTTTCTTGAAATTGTATTTCAGTTGGCGCTGAAGCCAGGGTAAGGCTGACTATTATGTTGTTCATTTGAGTAGTACACAATTAAGATAAATTACGTGAAGGTGTGTGATTCTGTATCAGGAATTCTTAACTTGGGTCTGTTCACCCTGAAGTTGTTTGCAAAATTTTCTTTGACTACACATTTTTCTAGGGAGATTCCACAAAAGGATCCATATTTCCTGAAAGTTTAAGAACAGTTGTTCTATATGAAAACAACATAAGTAACTAAAGAATAGTTTCACAGGTTAAATTCAATAAATATTTACTTAATCATCTACTTATACCATTTTACTGATGAAAGTAGCTGTGACATTATTGGTGATTTTGCTTTTTGAAGCATCAGCACATAGGATTACAGTGTTTAATTATGTTTTAATGTATGTAACATTTTGCTACATCTCTTATTCATTGCAGACCATTTAGGACAGTTGAATTGAAAGTGCATTCTGACATTTTAGAATGCTTCGGGTTTTGTTGTTAAATCATTACCATGTATTAGCAGATAGCTTATAAGTATTCTTGGTAGAGGCTAAGAGCCAAAGAATTACTTACATGAGTTATTTGTATTATCAAAGATAGAATTTTCCTTATGATTTTTTAAAGTTTTCTTTGTTTTGTATTGTGATCTTTATTGTTTTGTGAATACAGTTGTGAGTCTGCGTCTCTGACAAAGTGAAAAATGTCCATTTTTTCCACAAGTGAATTGGTAAAATGACTTTAAAAATTAGATAGAAAGCAAGGCATATGTGTATTGCTTTATTGGAAGTACCTGAAAAAAGTAAAATTGGCATTTCAGATAGGCCCAGAGATGCAGAGCACCAGCTACTTATTCTTGATATCTCTGATTTTAATCAGAATAAGTAGGAGTCAAAAATCATTTCAAATGTCTGGACCTAAGCTCTGATCATTTGCACTCTTCACCTGCTAGGATGGCTGAAGGAGTTGCAGAATAGCTCTTTGTAGCCCCCAGAGAGCAGCCTCTGGTTCCTAGAGTGCAAGCCATGAAGAGGGCCATGGTGCCTTTCAAAAAGCAGCTGTTCTTTGAAATCAGTAGAGCATGCCTAGAAACATCAGGATGTATATATGTCCTTTGCAAGCTTGTGGCAGGCAGAACCATGAGTGACTTACCTCCTTACCTCCTTGAGTCAACATTTGCTTTAGGTTAGTGTGTTTGAGGGTAAATTAGTAAACAGTTTTCTCAGTTTATATTTCCAGTTTGTCTTACTATAGTTTGAAGACCTGCTTTCCAACATCATCTGTGGAAATTCACTTACAGTTGAAGTGTTGAAGTTAAGTAAAAAGAATAGCTTTTCTCAAGTATCATTCTGATAAGTATGTATGATTTAAAATTTTCAGTTATTTAAAAGCTTGAGTTGTCTTTTGGCATTTTTTTGAATTAGAAGTGTCAATTAAAGTAACAGGTGACCATTTCAGCCAGGGCGCATCAAGATCCCTGAAATGGGTTTGTTTCTTTCAGAGCCAGATATAGTAGCTTATTCTTAATAATAGGTGTACTTTCTCAATAGTGTATAAATACAGTTATGAATTCTACCACAGGAAATACTTCTTAGGGAGTCTTTTTAAAACAAGAGGTGGTCTATATTTTATCATTTAGCTCTATAAATTGAGTAATTAGAGATTACCCTAAGACCGGTCTTGAGCTTAGGCTCCGTCTTAGACTTTGGTGACAGTTTGATTTTTGTGTTGATGGGGGTTTTTTAATTTTATTTTACCTTTTTAGTGAGTTTAGTTTGTAGTCATTTGAACTGTGTAAGCAATTCGGTGTTCATGGGGATAAGCACTTAATGTAATGATTTAACAGTCAGCCGCATATTTTCCCCTCAAGAATGGAGAGGGATGCAATAGATTGTCATGTTACTTATCTTTTCAAAATTTACCTCAAAGCAGTACAATCTCAAGCTGTAAACCTTCTTTATTTTTTTAAGAGTAAAACTTGATCTCACTATACTCTTTTTTGTTGTTGTTGTTGTTGTTGTTTTTGCGGTACAAGGGCCTCTCACCGCTGTGGCCTCTCCCGCGGCGGAGCACAGGCTCCGGATGCGCAGGCTCAGCGGCCATGGCTCACGAGCCCAGCCGCTCCGCTGCATGTGGGATCTTCCCGGACCAGGGTATGAATTCGTGTCCCCTGCATCGGCAGGCGGACCCCTAACCACTGCGCCACCAGGGAAGCCCCTCACTATACTCTTGTTGAATATTTATAGGAAGTGTATTCCACTCTGTTTAGGGGCAGTCTAACCAATACCTCTTCACTTCTGTAATATACAAATATTGGATATCTCTTTTAAATTGATCCATAATGCATCCATAAAATAATTCTGAAGTCTCGCTGCAAGTTAAGCCAAAGTGACTTAATTAGTATAATGGTGTCTCTACATGTTTATGGTGATTCATACTTTCAGGATATAAAGGATCAGTTTTCTTTTTGTTCACAAATGTAGTAAACCTTGCCTTGCCTGATTAAGGTCATAGAAAATAAGAAAACACCAGCTGACTTTGTGAGAGAGGAAACACGATACCAATTACTAGTAGTAAAGCCTTATTTCCTCCAGTTATTCCATAATGTGTCAGGATCCCAGGAAAGCAGCTCTGTAGTTATGGTATTCTCTATAGAAATTTTTGTTTTAGTGTTCTTCCATGAAAAGCTCCAGGTCTTAGATGTCTATAATTAAGAATCTTTGTCTTCTTTTGTGTAAGACTTTTACATTAAATTATTTTAGTAAACTTAGTTGTATATTGTTCAGAGAAAATTCAGTGTTTCTTTCTGAAGATTTATTTTATCCTCATTCTCGATTGATAACTTGTCAGTATTAAATTCTAAGTTCAAAATTATTCTCCTTCATA